>NW_026288123.1:0-7500 GCF_023373465.1 Oncorhynchus keta
GTATGTAGGAAACTAGAAGCAGGTTATTGTGGGACAGACAGTACGACTACAACACTAGTATGTAGGAAACTAGAAGCAGGTTATTGTGGGACAGACAGTACGACTACAACACTAGTATGTAGGAAACTAGAAGCAGGTTATTGTGGGACAGACAGTACGACTACAACACTAGTATGTAGGAAACTAGAAGCAGGTTATTGTGGGACAGACAGTACGACTACAACACTAGTATGTAGGAAACTAGAAGCAGGTTATTGTGGGACAGACAGTACGACTACAACACCAGTATGTAGGAAACTAGAAGCAGGTTATTGTGGGACAGACAGTACGACTACAACACTAGTATGTAGGAAACTAGAAGCAGGTTATTGTGGGACAGACAGTACGACTACAACACCAGTATGTAGGAAACTAGAAGCAGGTTATTGTGGGACAGACAGTACGACTACAACACTAGTATGTAGGAAACTAGAAGCAGGTTATTGTGGGACAGACAGTACGACTACAACACTAGTATGTAGGAAACTAGAAGCAGGTTACTACAACACTAGTATGTAGGAAACTAGAAGCAGGTTATTGTGGGACAGACAGTACGACTACAACACTAGTATGTAGGAAACTAGAAGCAGGTTATTGTGGGACAGACAGTACGACTACAACACTAGTATGTAGGAAACTAGAAGCAGGTTATTGTGGGACAGATTGTGGGACAGACAGTACGACTACAACACCAGTATGTAGGAAACTAGAAGCAGGTTATTGTGGGACAGACAGTACGACTACAACACTAGTATGTAGGAAACTAGAAGCAGGTTATTGTGGGACAGGACTACAACACAGACACTAGTATGTAGGAAATTAGAAGCAGGTTATTGTGGGACAGACAGTACGACTACAACACTAGTATGTAGGAAACTAGAAGCAGGTTATTGTGGGACAGACAGTACGACTACAACACCAGTATGTAGGAAACTAGAAGCAGGTTATTGTGGGACAGACGGTACGGTACGACTACAACACCAGTATCTAGATCATGTTTTGTGGGACAGACTCTCACCAGTATGTAGGAAACCGCTCTGCCTCCCAAAAGGAACGCTCCCACATAGGCAGTATACAGGAAATAGGTAATTTGTAATTTGGGATGTACTCTTTGGTCAAAAGCATTGACTATACAGGAAATAGGTTGTAATTTGGGATGTACTCCTTGGTCAAAAGGCATTGACTATACAGGAAATAGGACATAATTTGGGATGCAGCCTGGGGCTCTTTATCACAACACTACAGGTGGAAGGATAACACTTCTCTGTGTGGTGGACTAACGCATCCACCCTGTCACCACCCTGTCACCACCCTGTCAACACCCTGTCACCACCCTGTCAACACCCTGTCACCACCCTGTCACCACCCTGTCAACACCCTGTCACCACCCTGTCACCACCCTGTCACCACCCTGTCAACACCCTGTCACCACCCTGTCAACACCCAGTCACCACCCTGTCACCACCCTGTCACCACCCTGTCACCACCCTGTCAACACCCTGTCACCACCCTGTCACCACCCTGTCACCACCCTGTCACCACCCTGTCACCACCCTGTCACCACCCTGTCACCACCCTGTCACCACCCTGTCACCACCCTGTTAACACCTAGTCACCACCCTGTCACCACCCTGTCACCACCCTGTCAACACCCTGTCACCACCCTGTCAACACCCTGTCAACACCCTGTCACCACCCTGTTAACACCTAGTCACCACCCTGTCACCACCCTGTCACCACCCTGTCACCACCCTGTCACCACCCTGTCACCACCCTGTCAACACCTAGTCACCACCCTGTCACCACCCTGTCAACACCCTGTCACCACCCTGTCACCCTGGGTGGTCTGGTAAACCGACCAATTGAACATATGCAGTGGTACTTAATGAATATGATGTCAGTTCGGTTGTCATCTGAGACATCCTCATCGATGATAGGATGACATAAACTCTATAGTGGAATGTCTACACATGAGAGTTATCATCGGATTCACATGGAATTGTTGTTCAATTTAAATGTTTGAATATAAAATGACTGGTGAAAAGATTAAATGTGATTTTAGAGATTTTGGGTTTCATAAGGTTAGGGCTCTGCTCAAACAGTGACCCGCCCCTGTGAAGAGACATGGGCTGTAGACTGTGAAACACGCCCTTCTCCCTCCACTATATAAAGCCTTGATGACAATATAACCTCCTGTTCCAAGTATGTGAGGTCTGCAGCCTCTGTGTTAAAAGGACTAACATGTCAACTACAGAACTAAGCCAACTTCAGCGTGAGCTTTTTTATTTTATTTTTTTATTTCACCTTTATTTAACCAGGTAGGCTAGTTGAGAACACCTTTATTTAACCAGGTAGGCTAGTTGAGAACAAGTTCTCATTTACAATTGCGACCTGGCCAAGATAAAGCAAAGCCGTTCGACTTTGGTTGCGAACGGTATGAACTTTGAACTCTTATTCACTACAGAAGTGATACCTCCTAGCCGTTGAGTTAGCAACAGCAGCTGCAAAAGTAGGCTAGGAAAGAACAGACAGAGTAACCCGTCTACCACACAACGACGTTACTACAACGTATCCAATTGACCACCGGAGACATTCTTCAAAGGACAAAGGACTTGGATTGGCAACACGGTCTTCCATCTACCACCAACCTACCGAAGCGCGGCCATGAGTAAATATTTATTGCATTTTCCTTTTCCAAATGGGGCGTACTGTATTGCTGATTCAACTTGTTAGCCAGGGTTCGTGAAGATAACCAAGAATTTACAACTTTCAGATGAGACTGAATTAAGGTGACGATTAATATTGACTGCTATTGATGTAAAATATTTCTCGGTCTTTAAGAGTTTATTCGGAAGATAACAGCTCTATAAATATTATTTCGTGGTGCCCCGACTCTCTAGTTATTTACATATACATGATTAGCCCAATCAGGTAATATTAATTACAGAGAAAGGATTTTATAGAATAGCATGTCATATCACTTAATCCGGCATAGCCAAAGACACGACACTCTCACCACCCTGTCACTGTCACCACCCTGTCACCACACTGTCACCACCCTGTCACCACCCTGTCACCACACTGTCACCACCCTGTCAACACCTAGTCACCATCCAGTCACTGTCACCACACTGTCAACACCCTGTCAACACCTAGTCACCATCCTGTCACTGTCACCACCCTGTCACTGTCACCACCCTGTCACTGTCACACCCTGTCATTGTCACCACCCTGTCACTGTCACCACCCTGTCACTGTCACCACCCTGTCACCACCCTGTCACTGTCACCACACTGTCACTGTCACTGTCACCACCCTGTCATTGTCATCTCCCTGTCACCACCCTGTCACTGTCACCACCCTGTCACTGTCACCACCCTGTCACCACCCTGTCACTGTCACCACCCTGTCACCACCCTGTCACTGTCACCACCCTGTCACTGTCACCTCCCTGTCACCACCCTGTCACTGTCATCCCCTGTCACCACCTTGTCACTGTTACCACCCTGTCACCACCCTGTCACTGTCACCATCCTGTCACCAACCTGTCACCACCCTGTCACTGTCACCACCCTGTCACCACCCTGTCACTGTCACCACCCTGTCACTGTCACCATCCTGTCACCACCCTGTCACTGTCACCACCCTGCCACCACCCTGTCACTGTCACCACCCTGTCACTGTCACCATCCTGTCACCACCCTGTCACTGTCACCACCCTGCCACTCTCACTACCCTGTCATCACCCTGTCACCACCCTGTTACTGTCACCACCCTGTCATCACCCTGTCACCACCCTGTTACTGTCACCACCCTGTCACTGTCACCACCCTGCCTCTGTCCTCACCCTTTCACCACCCTGTCAATGTCACCACCCTGTCACCACCCTGTCACTGTCACAACACTGTCACTGTCACCACCCTGTCATTGTCATCTCCCTGTCACCACCCTGTCACTGTCACCATCCTGTCACCACCCTGTCACCACCCTGTCAAAACCTAGTCACCACCCTGTCACTGTCACCACACTGTCACTGTCACTGTCACCACCCTGTCATTGTCATCTCCCTGTCACCACCCTGTCACTGTCACCACCCTGTCACTGTCACCACCCTGTCACTGTCACCACCCTGTCACTGTCACCACCCTGTCACTGTCACCTCCCTGTCACCACCCTGTCACTGTCATCCCCCTGTCACCACCTTGTCACTGTCACCACCCTGTCACCACCCTGTCACTGTCACCATCCTGTCACCACCCTGTCACTGTCACCACCCTGTCACCACCCTGTCACTGTCACCACCCTATCACTGTCACCATCCTGTCACCACCCTGTCACTGTCACCACCCTGCCTCTGTCCTCACCCTTTCACCACCCTGTCAATGTCACCACCCTGTCATCACCCTGTCACCACCCTGTTACTGTCACCACCCTGTCACCACCCTGTCACTGTCACCACCCTGTCACCACCCTGTTACTATCACCACCCTGTCACTGTCACCACCATGTCACCATCCTGTCACTGTCACCACCCTGTCACCACACTGTCAACACCCTGTCAACACCTAGTCACCATCCTGTCACTGTCACCACCCTGTCACTGTCACCACCCTGTCACTGTCACACCCTGTCACTGTCACCACCCTGTCACTGTCACCACCCTGTCACCACCCTGTCACTGTCACCACACTGTCACTGTCACTGTCACCACCCTGTCATTGTCATCTCCCTGTCACCACCCTGTCACTGTCACCACCCTGTCACCACCCTGTCACTGTCACCACCCTGTCACTGTCACCTCCCTGTCACCACCCTGTCACTGTCATCCCCCTGTCACCACCTTGTCACTGTTACCACCCTGTCACCACCCTGTCACTGTCACCATCCTGTCACCAACCTGTCACAACCCTGTCACTGTCACCACCCTGTCACCACCTTGTCACTGTCACCACCCTGGCTCTGTCACCATCCTGTCACCACCCTGTCACTGTCACCACCCTGCCACCACCCTGTCACTGTCACCACCCTGTCACTGTCACCATCCTGTCACCACCCTGTCACTGTCACCACCCTGCCACTGTCACCACCCTGTCATCACCCTGTCACCACCCTGTTACTGTCACCACCCTGTCATCACCCTGTCACCACCCTGTTACTGTCACCACCCTGTCACTGTCACCACCCTGCCTCTGTCCTCACCCTTTCACCACCCTGTCAATGTCACCACCCTGTCACCACCCTGTCACTGTCACCACACTGTCACTGTCACTGTCACCACCCTGTCATTGTCATCTCCCTGTCACCACCCTGTCACTGTCACCATCCTGTCACCACCCTGTCACCACCCTGTCACTGTCATCTCCCTGTCACCACCCTGTCACTGTCACCATCCTGTCACCACCCTGTCATTGTCATCTCCCTGTCACCACCCTGTCACTGTCACCATCCTGTCACCACCCTGTCACCACCCTGTCATTGTCATCTCCCTGTCACCACCCTGTCACTGTCACCACCCTGTCACCACCCTGTCAAAACCTAGTCACCACCCTGTCACTGTCACCACCCTGTCACTGTCACCACCCTGTCACTGTCACCACCCTGTCACTGTCATCCCCCTGTCACCACCTTGTCACTGTCACCACCCTGTTACCACCCTGTCACTGTCACCATCCTGTCACCACCCTGTCACTGTCACCACCCTGTCACCACCCTGTCACTGTCACCACCCTATCACTGTCACCACCCTGTCACCACCCTGTCACTGTCACCACCCTGCCTCTGTCCTCACCCTTTCACCACCCTGTCAATGTCACCACCCTGTCATCACCCTGTCACCACCCTGTCACTGTCACCACCCTGTCACCACCCTGTCACTGTCACCACCCTGTCACCACCCTGTTACTATCACCACCCTGTCACTGTCACCACCATGTCACCACCCTGTCACTGTCACCACCCTGTCACTGTCACCAGCCTGTCACCATCCTGTCACCACCCTGTCACCACCCTGTCATCACCCTGTCACCACCCTGTTACTGTCACCACCCTGTCATCACCCTGTCACCACCCTGTCAACACCTAGTCACCACCCTGTCACCACCCTGTTACTGTCACCACCCTGTCATCACCCTGTCACCACCCTGTCAACACCTAGTCACCACCCTGTCACTGACGCCACCCTGTCACTGTCACCACCCTGTCACTGTCATCTCCCTGTCACCTCCCTGTCACCACCCTGTCACTGTCACCACCCTGTCACTGTCACCATCCTGACACCACCCAATAATCACCATGTAACCACCATCACCACTCTACAACACCCAGTCACCCAGAGTACCAGAGAACTAAAGAGGTGGACTGTCTTATCCACCCTGACACGACCCAGTCACCCAGAGAACCAGAGAACTAAAGAGGTGGACTGTCTTATCCACCCTGTCACGACCCAGTCACCCAGAGAACCAGAGAACTAAAGAGGTGGACTGTCTTATCCACCCTGTCACGACCCAGTCACCCAGAGAACCAGAGAACTAAAGAGGTGGACTGTCTTATCCACCCTGACACGACCCAGTCACCCAGAGAACCGGAGAACTAAAGAGGTGGACTGTCTTATCCACCCTGTCACGACCCAGTCACCCAGAGAACCAGAGCACTCAAGAGGTGGACTGTCTTATCCACCCTGTCACGGCCCAGTCACCACCGTCACCACTCTACAACACCCTGTCACCCAGAGAACCAGAGAACTAAAGAGGTGGACTGTCTTATCCACCCTGACACGACCCAGTCACCCAGAGACCTAGAGAACTAAAGAGGTGGACTGTCTTATCCACCCTGTCACGACCCAGTCACCCAGAGACCTAGAGAACTAAAGAGGTGGACTGTCTTATCCACCCTGACACGACCCAGTCACCACCGTCACCACTCTACACGACCCAGTCACCCAGAGAACCAGAGAACTAAAGAGGTGGACTGTCTTATCTACCCTGTCACCCAGAGAACCAGAGAACTAAAGAGGTGGACTGTCTTATCCACCCTGTCATCACCCTGTCACTGTCACCACCCTGTCATCACCACTGTCACCACCCTGTCATCACCCTGTCATCATCCTGTCATCACCCTGTCACTGGCACCACCCTGTCATCACCCTGTCACCACCCTGTCACCACCCTGTCACTGTCACCATCCTGTCATCACCACTGTCACCACCCTGTCACCATCCTTTCACTTTCACCACCCTGTCATCACCACTGTCACCACCCAGTCACCCAGAGTACCAGAGAACTAAAGAGGTGGATTGTCTTATCCACCCTGACACAACCCAGTCACCCAGAGAACCGGAGCACTCAAGAGACTCATGTAATATTTAGCCTTGGCAGCTAAAGCCAGATCAAACTACATCACAGAGCAGGGTAGGGCAGGCAAACACAATGCTGAACTCTGTTTCTCTGGGATGGCTTTAAAACA
>NW_026288123.1:10000-33939 GCF_023373465.1 Oncorhynchus keta
TTCTGTAGCTCAGTTGGTAGAGCATGGCGCTTGTAACGCCAGGGTAGTGGGTTCGATTCCCGGGACCACCCATATGTAGAATGTATGCACACATGACTGTAAGTCGCTTTGGATAAAAGCGTCAGCTAAATGGCATATATTATTATATTATAGAATAGTCAAGGTGGTGAAAGCTGCCGTCTCCGTGTCCAATTAAGGACTTTATGTAAAGATTTCACAAAAGTGAGAGAGTAATTGACAGTAAGCTAGCTGAGATGAAGTAGATAGAGTGGGTGCAGTAAGACATCAAGAGGTGCACAAGGCCTTTTGAGTTACAGTACCAGTCAAAAGTTTGGACTCATTCAAGGGTTGATCTTTATTTTTACTATTTTACTATTTCCTACATTTTAAAATAATAGTGAAGACATGAACACTATGAAGTAATACATATGGAATCATGCAGTAACCAAAAAGTGTGGAAACAAATCTAAATATTATTTCGATTTTAGATTCTTCAAAGTAGCCACCCTTTGCCTTGATGACAGATTTGGACACTCTTGGCATTCTGTCAACCAGCTTCATGAGGAAGTCACCTGGAATCCATTTCAATTATCCGGTGTGCCTTGTTAAAAGTGATTTTGTGTTGATGTCTTCACTATTATTCTACAATGTAGAAAATAGTCAAAATAAAGAAAAATCCTTGAATGAGTAGGTGTATCCAAACGTTTGACTGGTACTGTAGTTAGCTAGGACAGGTCCAAACTTCCCGTTAAGGTAGTATCCGATCCAGATTATAACAACCTGTGTGCTCGATGTCTTCACGGATACCGAATGCTCGAAACCCGATCTGGGACCCGGCGGTTCGGATCAGAATTATAAATAATGTCACGGGTCTCGGGTAGGAACTGATGAGATTGTCACGGGTCTCGGGTAGGAACTGATGTGATTGTCACGGGTCTGGGTAGGAACTGATGTGATTATCACGGGTCTCGGGTCGGAACTGATGTGATTGTCACGGATCTGGGTAGGAACTGATGTGATTGTCACGGGTCTGGGTAGGAACTGATGTGATTGTCACGGGTCTGGGTAGGAACTGATGTGATTGTCACGGGACTGGGTAAGAACTGATGTGATTGTCACGGGTAAGAACTGATGTGATTGTCACGGGACTGGGTAGGAACTGATGTGATTGTCACGGGTCTGGGTAGGAACTGATGTGATTGTCACGGGTCTGGGTAGGAACTGATGTGATTGTCACGGGGGTAGGAACTGATGTGATTCACGGGTCTCGGGTAGGAACTGATGTGGTCTCGGGTAGGAACTGATGTGATTGTCACGGGTCTGGGTAGGAACTGATGTGATTGTCACGGGTCTGGGTAGGAACTGATGTGATTGTCACGGGTCTGGGTAGGAACTGATTGTCACGGATCTGTAAGGAACTGATGGTCTGGGTAGGAACTGATGTGATTGTCACGGGTCTCAGGTAGGAACTGATGTGATTGTCACGGGTCTGGGTAGGAACTGATGTGATTGTCACGGGTCTCGGGTAGGAACTGATGTGATTGTCACGGGTCTCGGGTAGGAACTGATGTGATTGTCACGGGTCTGGGGGTAGGAACTGAGGAACTGATGTGATTGTCACGGTCTGGGTAGGAACTGATGTGATTGTCACGGGTCTGGGTAGGAACTGATGTGATTGTCACGGGTCTGGGTAGGAACTGATGTGATTGTCACGGGTCTGGGTAGGAACTGATGTGATTGTCACAGGTCTCGGGTAGGAACTGATGTGATTGTCACGGGTCTCGGGTAGGAACTGATGTGATTGTCACGGGTCTGGGTAAGAACTGATGTGAACGGGTCTGAACTGATGATTGTCACGGGTCTGTAGGAACTGATGTGATTGTCACAGGTCTCGGGTAGGAACTGATGTGATTGTCACGGGTCTCGGGTAGGAACTGATGTGATTGTCACGGGTCTGGGTAGGAACTGATGTGATTGTCGGGACTGGGTAGGAACTGATGTGATTGTCACGGGTCTGGGTAGGAACTGATGTGATTGTCACGGGTCTGGGTAGGAACTGATATGATTGTCACTGGTCTGGGTCGGAACTGATGTGATTGTCACGGGTCTGGGTAGGAACTGATGTGATTGTCACGGGACTGGGTAGGAACTGATGTGATTGTCACGGGTCTGGGTAAGAACTGATGTGATTGTCACGGGACTGGGTAGGAACTTATGTGATTGTCACGGGTCTGGGTCGGAACTGATGTGATTGTCACAGGTCTCGGGTTGGAACTGATGTGATTGTCACGGGTCTCGGGTTGGAACTGATGTGATTGTCACGGGTCTGGGTAGGAACTGATGTGATTATCACGGGTCTGGGTAGGAACTGATGTGATTATCACGGGTCTCGGTAGGAACTGATGTGATTGTCACGGGTCTTGGGTAGGAACTGATGTGATTGTCACGGGTCTGGGTAGGAACTGATGTGATTGTCACGGTACTGGGTAGGAACTGATATGATTGTCACGAGTCTGGGTAGGAACTGATGTGATTGTCACGGGTCTGGGTCGGAACTGATGTAATTGTCACGGGTCTCGGGTAGGAACTGATGTGATTGTCACAGGTCTCGGGTAGGAACTGATGTGATTGTCACGGGTCTCGGGTAGGAACTGATGTGATTGTCACGGGACTGGGTAGGAACTGATGTGATTGTCACGGGTCTGGGTAAGAACTGATGTGATTGTCACGGGTCTGGGTCGGAACTGATGTAATTGTCACGGGTCTCGGGTAGGAACTGATGTGATTGTCACAGGTCTCGGGTAGGAACTGATGTGATTGTCACGGGTCTCGGTAGGAACTGATGTGATTGTCACGGGACTGGGTAGGAACTGATGTGATTGTCACGGGTCTGGGTAAGAACTGATGTGATTGTCACGGGACTGGGTAGGAACTGATGTGATTGTCACGGGTCTCGGGTTGGAACTGATGTGATTGTCACAGGTCTCGGGTAGGAACTGATGTGATTGTCACGGGTCTGGGTAGGAACTTATGTGATTGTCACGGGTCTGGGTCGGAACTGATGTGATTGTCACAGGTCTCGGGTTGGAACTGATGTGATTGTCACGGGTCTCGGGTTGGAACTGATGTGATTGTCACGGGTCTGGGTAGGAACTGATGTGATTATCACGGGTCTGGGTAGGAACTGATGTGATTATCACGGGTCTGGGTAGGAACTGATGTGATTGTCACGGGTCTTGGGTAGGAACTGATGTGATTATCACGGGTCTGGGTAGGAACTGATGTGATTGTCACGGGTCTGGGTCGGGAACTGATGTGATTGTCACGGGTCTGGGTCGGAACTGATGTGATTGTCATGGGTCTCGGGTAGGAACTGATGTGATTGTCACGGGTCTCGGGTAGGAACTGATGTGATTGTCACGGGACTGGGTAGGAACTGATGTGATTGTCACGGGTCTGGGTAGGAACTGATGTGATTGTCACAGGTCTGGGTCGGAACTGATGTGATTGTCACGGGTCTGAGTAGGAACTGATGTGATTGTCACGGGTCGGGTAGGAACTGATGTGATTGTCACGGGTCTCGGGTAGGAACTGATGTGATTGTCACGGGTCTCGGGTAGGAACTGATGTGATTGTCACAGGTCTCGGGTAGGAACTGATGTGATTGTCACGGGTCTGGGTAAGAACTGATGTGATTGTCACGGGACTGGGTAGGAACTGATATGATTGTCACGAGTCTGGGTAGGAACTGATGTGATTGTCACGGGTCTGGGTCGGAACTGATGTAATTGTCACGGGTCTCGGGTAGGAACTGATGTGATTGTCACAGGTCTCGGGTAGGAACTGATGTGATTGTCACGGGTCTCGGGTAGGAACTGATGTGATTGTCACGGGACTGGGTAGGAACTGATGTGATTGTCACGGGTCTGGGTAAGAACTGATGTGATTGTCACGGGTCTGGGTCGGAACTGATGTAATTGTCACGGGTCTCGGGTAGGAACTGATGTGATTGTCACAGGTCTCGGGTAGGAACTGATGTGATTGTCACGGGTCTCGGGTAGGAACTGATGTGATTGTCACGGGACTGGGTAGGAACTGATGTGATTGTCACGGGTCTGGGTAAGAACTGATGTGATTGTCACGGGACTGGGTAGGAACTGATGTGATTGTCACGGGTCTGGGTAGGAACTGATGTGATTGTCACAGGTCTCGGGTTGGAACTGATGTGATTGTCACGGGTCTGGGTAGGAACTGATGTGATTGTCACGGGTCTGGGTCGGAACTGATGTGATTGTCACGGGTCTGGGTAAGAACTGATGTGATTGTCACCGGGTTCGGGTAGGAACTGATGTGATTGTCACGGGTCTCGGGTAGGAACTGATGTGATTGTCACGGGTCTGGGTAGGAACTGATGTGATTGTCACGGGTCTGGGTAGGAACTGATGTGATTGTCACGGGTCTGGGTCGGAACTGATGTGATTGTCACGGGTCTGAGTAGAAACTGATGTGATTGTCACGGATCGGGTAGGAACTGATGTGATTGTCACGGGTCTCGGGTAGGAACTGATGTGATTGTCACGGGTCTCGGGTAGGAACTGATGTGATTGTCACGGGTCTGGGTCGGAACTGATGTGATTGTCACGGGTCTCGGGTCGGAACTGATGTGATTGTCACGGGTCTGGGTAGGAACTGATGTGATTGTCACGGGTCTCGGGTAGGAACTGATGTGATTGTCACGGGTCTCGGGTAGGAACTGATGTGATTGTCACGGGTCTGGGTCGGAACTGATGTGATTATCACGGGTCAGGGTAGGAACTGATGTGATTGTCACGGGTCTCGGGTCGGAACTGATGTGATTATCACGGGACTGGGTAGGAACTGATGTGATTGTCACGGGTCTGGGTCGGAACTGATGTGATTGTCACAGGTCTGGGTCAGAACTGATGTGATTGTCACGGGTCTGAGTAGGAACTGATGTGATTGTCACGGGTCGGGTAGGAACTGATGTGATTGTCACGGGTCTCGGGTAGGAACTGATGTGATTGTCACGGGTCTCGGGTAGGAACTGATGTGATTGTCACAGGTCTCGGGTAGGAACTGATGTGATTGTCACGGGTCTGGGTAAGAACTGATGTGATTGTCACGGGACTGGGTAGGAACTGATATGATTGTCACGAGTCTGGGTAGGAACTGATGTGATTGTCACGGGTCTGGGTCGGAACTGATGTAATTGTCACGGGTCTCGGTAGGAACTGATGTGATTGTCACAGGTCTCGGGTAGGAACTGATGTGATTGTCACGGGTCTCGGGTAGGAACTGATGTGATTGTCACGGGACTGGGTAGGAACTGATGTGATTGTCACGGGTCTGGGTAAGAACTGATGTGATTGTCACGGGTCTGGGTCGGAACTGATGTAATTGTCACGGGTCTCGGGTAGGAACTGATGTGATTGTCACAGGTCTCGGGTAGGAACTGATGTGATTGTCACGGGTCTCGGGTAGGAACTGATGTGATTGTCACGGGACTGGGTAGGAACTGATGTGATTGTCACGGGTCTGGGTAAGAACTGATGTGATTGTCACGGGACTGGGTAGGAACTGATGTGATTGTCACGGGTCTCGGGTAGGAACTGATGTGATTGTCCCGGGTCTCGGGTAGGAACTGATGTGATTGTCACGGGTCTGGGTAGGAACTGATGTGATTGTCACGGGTCTGGGTCGGAACTGATGTGATTGTCACGGGTCTGGGTAAGAACTGATGTGATTGTCACGGGTCTCGGGTAGGAACTGATGTGATTGTCACGGGTCTCGGGTAGGAACTGATGTGATTGTCACGGGACTGGGTAGGAACTGATGTGATTGTCACGGGTCTGGGTAGGAACTGATGTGATTGTCACGGGTCTGGGTCGGAACTGATGTGATTGTCACGGGTCTGAGTAGAAACTGATGTGATTGTCACGGATCGGGTAGGAACTGATGTGATTGTCACGGGTCTCGGGTAGGAACTGATGTGATTGTCACGGGTCTCGGGTAGGAACTGATGTGATTGTCACGGGTCTGGGTCGGAACTGATGTGATTGTCAGGGGTCTCGGGTAGGAACTGATGTGATTGTCACGGGTCTGGGTAGGAACTGATGTGATTGTCACGGGTCTCGGGTAGGAACTGATGTGATTGTCACGGGTCTCGGGTAGGAACTGATGTGATTGTCACGGGTCTGGGTAGGAACTGATGTGATTGTCACGGGTCTCGGGTAGGAACTGATGTGATTGTCACGGGTCTCGGGTAGGAACTGATGTGATTGTCACGGGTCTGGGTCGGAACTGATGTGATTGTCACGGGACTGGGTAGGAACTGATGTGATTGTCACGGGTCTGGGTAGGAACTGATGTGATTGTCAGGGGTCTGGGTAGGAACTGATGTGATTGTCACGGGGTCTCGGGTAGGAACTGATGTGATTGTCACGGGACTGGGTAGGAACTGATGTGATTGTCACGGGTCTGGGTAGGAACTGATGTGATTGTCACTGGTCTGGGTCGGAACTGATGTGATTGTCACGGGTCTGAGTAGAAACTGATGTGATTGTCACGGGTCGGGTAGGAACTGATGTGATTGTCACGGGTCTCGGGTAGGAACTGATGTGATTGTCACGGGTCTCGGGTAGGAACTGATGTGATTGTCACGGGTCTGGGTCGGAACTGATGTGATTGTCACGGGTCTCGGGTCGGAACTGATGTGATTGTCACGGGTCTGGGTAGGAACTGATGTGATTGTCACGGGTCTCGGGTAGGAACTGATGTGATTGTCACGGGTCTCGGGTAGGAACTGATGTGATTGTCACGGGTCTGGGTAGGAACTGATGTGATTGTCACGGGTCTCGGGTAGGAACTGATGTGATTGTCACGGGTCTCGGGTAGGAACTGATGTGATTGTCACGGGTCTGGGTCGGAACTGATGTGATTGTCACGGGTCTGGGTAGGAACTGATGTGATTGTCACGGGTCTGGGTAGGAACTGATGTGATTGTCACGGGTCTGGGTAGGAACTGATGTGATTGTCACGGGTCTCGGGTAGGAACTGATGTGATTGTCACGGGTCTGGGGTGGGAACTGATGTGATTGTCAGGGGTCTGGGTAGGAACTGATGTGATTGTCACGGGTCTGGGGTAGGAACTGATGTGATTGTCACGGGTCTGGGTAGGAACTGATGTGATTGTCAGGGGTCTGGGTAGGAACTGATGTGATTGTCACAGGTCTCGGGTAGGAACTGATGTGATTGTCACAGGTCTCGGGTAGGAACTGATGTGATTGTCACGGGTCTGGGGTAGGAACTGATGTGATTGTCACGGGTCTCGGGTAGGAACTGATGTGATTGTCACGGGTCTCGGGTCGGAACTGATGTGATTGTCACGGGTCTGGGTAGGAACTGATGTGATTGTCACGGGTCTGGGTAGGAACTGATGTGATTATCACGGGTCTGGGTCGGAACTGATGTGATTGTCATGGGTCTCGGGTAGGAACTGATGTGATTGTCATGGGTCTGGGTAAGAACTGATGTGATTGTCATGGGTCTGGGGTAAGAACTGATGTGATTGTCACGGGTCTGGGTAAGAACTGATGTGATTGTCATGGGTCTCGGGTAGGAACTGATGTGATTGTCATGGGTCTGGGTAGGAACTGATGTGATTGTCATGGGTCTGGGTAGGAACTGATGTGATTGTCATGGGTCTGGGGTAAGAACTGATGTGATTGTCACGGGTCTCGGGTAGGAACTGATGTGATTGTCACGGGTCTGGGTAGGAACTGATGTGATTGTCACGGGTCTGGGTAAGAACTGATGTGATTGTCACGGGTCTGGGTAAGAACTGATGTGATTGTCACGGGTCTCGGGTAGGAACTTATGTGATTGTCACGGGTCTGGGTCGGAACTGATGTGATTGTCACGGGTCTGGGTAGGAACTGATGTGATTGTCACGGGTCTCGGTAGGAACTGATGTGATTGTCACGGGTCTGGGTAGGAACTGATGTGATTGTCACGGGTCTGGGTAGGAACTGATGTGATTGTCACGGGTCTCGGGTAGGAACTGATGTGATTGTCACGGGTCTCGGTAGGAACTGATGTGATTGTCACGGGTCTGGGTAGGAACTGATGTGATTGTCACGGGTCTGGGTCGGAACTGATGTGATTGTCACGGGTCTCGGGTAGGAACTGATGTGATTGTCACGGGTCTGGGTAGGAACTGATGTGATTGTCACGGGTCTCGGGGTATGTGTAATTTGAACAGACTTTTCCCAGAAGGGAAAGGGAAAGGGGGAGACCTAGTCAGTTGTACAACCGAAAGCCTTCAACTGAAATGCGACCGCCTGTCGTACAAATCTAAACACCATCGTTGCCTTAGAGAGAGAGAGACACGTTATCATTTATGCTGCTGCTCTTGCTTCCAGACGGGAGCTTGTTGTTGTTGTTGTTGTTGTTGTTGGCCAATCAGAAGTCATCAAAGCAGCAATAGACTACAGTCATAGAGCCTCCCATGTGGAAAAAGTTAGGAGATATCTAATCAATGAAAGATGGAATTACAGTTGTTGTTGGCCAATCAAAAGTCCTCAAAGCGGCACTAGGCTAATAGCTAGGCTACAACAACCAAGGGCCAACAGGCAGGCTGCTACTTAATATTCTGAATGGAGTTGTTGTTACTTGTAACTGTAGGATGAGAAAGCTCATGCAGTTTAGTTTCCACAGCATCTTAACCAGCCGTACACTTAGTTTAAACAGCATCTTAACCAGGCAGAGTTAGTTTAAACAGCATCTTAACCAGGCAGAGTTAGTTTCCACAGCATCTTAACCAGGCAGAGTTAGTTTAAACAGCATCTTAACCAGGCAGAGTTAGTTTAAACAGCATCTTAACCAGGCAGAGTTAGTTTCCACAGCATCTTAACCAGGCAGAGTTAGTTTCCACAGCATCTTAACCAGGCAGAGTTAGTTTCCACAGCATCTTAACCAGGCAGAGTTACTTTCCACAGCATCTTAACCAGGCAGAGTTAGTTTCCACAGCATCTTAACCAGGCAGAGTTAGTTTCCACAGCATCTTAACCTGGCAGAGTTAGTTTCCACAGCATCTTAACCAGGCAGAGTTAGTTTCCACAGCATCTTAACCAGGCAGAGTTAGTTTCCACAGCATCTTAACCAGTCAGAGTTAGTTTCCACAGCATCTTAACCAGGCAGAGTTAGTTTCCACAGCATCTTAACCAGGCAGAGTTAGTTTCCACAGCATCTTAACCAGGCAGAGTTAGTTTCCACAGCATCTTAACCAGGCAGAGTTAGTTTCCACAGCATCTTAACCAGGCAGAGTTAGTTTCCACAGCATCTTAACCAGGCAGAGTTAGTTTCCAGAGCATCTTAACCAGACAGACCTCTAAGAAGCAGCCGTAAGAGCACAAGCAGCAGTGTTGCGATATGCTACTACGGGGGCCAAAGGTCACGTTTCTCACCCACCACGCGATAAGTAAACAACGGATTGTTTTGACCCCTACACCAACAAAACCTCCACAGCTATGCATGATGCTAATTAGCTAGAGCTCTATGCATTTATTATAAGCATGGCAGCTAGCCAGGCAGAAACAGAGTTTATCCTTTAAAGTGGCAAACTAATGGACCTCTACAGTACATGTCGGGTTGTGGTGTGTGTGTGTGTGTGTGTGTGTGTGTGTGTGTGTGTGTGTGTGTGTGTGTGTGTGTGTGTGTGTGTGTGTGTGTGTGTGTGTGTGTGTGTGTGTGTGTGTGTGTGTGTGTGTGTGTGTGTGTGTGTGTGTGTGTGTGTGTGCGTGTGTGTGTGTGTGTGTGTGTGTGTGTGTGTGTGTGTGCGTGTGTGTGTGTGCGTGCGTGCGTGCGTGCGTGCGTGCGTGCGTGCGTGCGTGCGTGCGTGCGTGCGTGCGTGCGTGCGTGCGTGCGTGCGTGCGTGCGTGCGTGCGTGCGTGCGTGCGTGCGTGCGTGCGTGCGTGCGTGCGTGCGTGCGTGCGTGCGTGCGTGCGTGCGTGCGTGCGTGCGTGCGTGCGTGCGTGCGTGCGTGCGTGCGTGCGTGTGTGTGTGCCGGGAGGCAGAGGACCTCTCATTACTGTCCCATACAGGACCATGGGATAACAAGACTCATTAGAGGACATCTTCCGGGCCCCTGGAGGAATCACACAGACCTTTATAACCAGCCAGCACACTAATCCTGCTCTAACAGAGACCCAGCTAACACACTAACCCTGCTCTAACAGAGACCCAGCTAACACACTAACCCTGCTCTAACAGAGACCCAGCTAACACACTAACCCTGCTCTAACAGAGACCCAGCTAACACACTAACCCGGCTCTAACAGAGACCCAGCTAACACACTAACCAGGCTCTAACAGAGACCCAGCTAGCACACTAACCCTGCTCTAACAGAGACCCAGCCAGCACACTAACCCGGCTCTAACAGAGACCCAGCTAGCACAAGAACCCGGATCTAACAGAGACCCAGCTATCTACTGAACAGCTACTAACACTGACCCAGCTAGCTAACACTGACCCAGCTAGCTAACACAGACCTGTATAGAATATCCATTAACATACCCTATTTCACAGGCTCAGCTAACTAGCTAACACCTGGAAGAGAGTGGTACAACCAACCAACTGACATAAATAGTTTTTATTCCTGTTCAGGTATTTTGTTATTTTATTTGGCAGCTTGTGTGTTGCTATTATTTCCTGACAGCTGAATAGCTATGATATGATGTCATGTAAATACAGAGTATAAAACTACTCTGCCGAGAACTACACGCTGTCAGAATATTCAGTGTGCTGATTCATTCTGCTGCCATCGTCTGAATGTCAATGAGGAGCCAGGAATCTCCACATCCTATCCAACACTCATTGAAATACCCTATTTCACAGGCCCAGTTAGCTAGCTAACACAGACCCTTATAGAACTCATTAACATACCCAGTTAGCTAGCTAACACTGACCCTTATAGAACTCATTAACATACCCTATTTCACAGGCCCAGTTAGCTAGCTAACACAGACCCTTATAGAACTCATTAACATACCCTATTTCACAGGCCCAGTTAGCTAGCTAACACTGACCCTTATAGAACTCATTAACATACCCTATTTCACAGGCCCAGTTAGCGAGCTAACACAGACCCTTATAGAACTCATTAACATACCCTATTTCACAGGCCCAGTTAGCTAGCTAACACAGACCCTTATAGAGCTCATTAACATACTCTATTTCACAGGCCCAGTTAGCTAGCTAACACAGACCCTTATAGAACTCATTAACATACTCTATTTCACAGGCCCAGTTAGCTAGCTAACACAGACCCTTATAGAACTCATTAACATACCCTATTTCACAGGCCCAGTTAGCTAGCTAACACAGACCCTTATAGAACTCATTAACATACCCTATTTCACAGGCCCAGTTAGCTAGCTAACACAGACCCTTATAGAACTCATTAACATACCCTATTTCACAGGCCCAGTTAGCTAGCTAACACAGACCCTTATAGAACTCATTAACATACCCTATTTCACAGGCCCAGTTAGCTAGCTAACACAGACCCTTATAGAACTCATTAACATACCCTATTTCACAGGTCCAGTTAGCTAGCTAACACAGACCCTTATAGAACTCATTAACATACCCTATGTCACAGGCCCAGTTAGCTAGCTAACACAGACCCTTATAGAACTCATGAACATACCCTATTTCACAGGCCCAGTTAGCGAGCTAACACAGACCCTTATAGAACTCATTAACATACCCTATTTCACAGGCCCAGTTAGCTAGCTAACACAGACCCTTATAGAACTCATTAACATACCCTATTTCACAGGCCCAGTTAGCTAGCTAACACAGACCCTTATAGAACTCATTAACATACCCTATTTCACAGGCCCAGTTAGCTAGCTAACACAGACCCTTATAGAACTCATTAACATACCCTATTTCACAGGCCCAGTTAGCTAGCTAACACAGACCCTTATAGAACTCATTAACATACCCTATTTCACAGGCCCAGTTAGCTAGCTAACACAGACCCTTATAGAACTCATTAACATACCCTATTTCACAGGCCCAGTTAGCTAGCTAACACAGACCCTTATAGAACTCATTAACATACCCTATTTCACAGGCCCAGTTAGCTAGCTAACACAGACCCTTATAGAACTCATTAACATACCCTATTTCACAGGCCCAGTTAGCTAGCTAACACAGACCCTTATAGAACTCATTAACATACCCTATTTCACAGGCCCAGTTAGCTAGCTAACACAGACCCTTATAGAACTCATTAACATACCCTATTTCACAGGCCCAGCTAGCTAGCTAACACAGACCCTTATAGAACTCATTAACATACCCTAGTTTTATTTATTGTATTTTTATTTCACCTTTATTTAACCAGGTAGGCAAGTTGAGAACAAGTTCTCATTTACATTTGCGACCTGGCCGAGATAAAGCAAAGCAGTTCGACAGATACAACGACACAGAGTTACACATGGAGTAAAACAAACATACAGTCAATAATACAGTAGAAAAATAAGTCTATATACAATGTGAGCCAATGAGGTGAGAAGGGAGGTGAAGGCAAAAAAAAGGCCATGTTGGCGAAGTAAATACAATATAGCAAGTAAAACACTGGAATGGTAGATTTGCAGTGGAAGAATGAGAAAAATAGAGATATAAATAATGGGGTGCAAAGGAGCTAAATAAATAAATAAATACAGTAGGGGGAGAGGTAGTTGTTTGGGCTAAATTATAGGTGGGTTATGTACAGGTGCAGTAATCTGTGAGCTGCTCTGACAGATGGTGCTTAAAGCTAGTGAGGGAGATTATTGTAGTTTCAGAGATTATTGTAGTTCGTTCCAGTCATTGGCAGCAGAGAACTGGAAGGAGAGGCGGCCAAAGAAAGAATTGGTTTTGGGGGTGACCAGAGAGATATACTTGCTGGAGCGCGTGCTACAGGTGGGTGATGCTATGGTGACCAGTGAGCTGAGATAAGGCAGAGCTTTACCTAGCAGAGACTTGCAGATGACCCGGAGCCAGTGGGTTTGGCGACGAGTATGAAGCGAGGGCCAGCCAACAAGAGCGTACAGGTCGCAGTGGTGGGTAGTATATAGGGCTTTGGTGACAAAACGGATTGCACTGTGATAGACTGCATCCAATTTATTGAGCAGGGTATTGGAGGCTATTTTTTAAATGACATCGGCGAAGTCGAGGATCGGTAGGATGGTCAGTTTTACAAGGGTATGTTTGGCAGCATGAGTGAAGGATGCTTTGTTGCGAAATAGGAAGACAATTCTAGATTTATCTTTGTATTGGAGATGTTTGATGTGAGTCTGGAAGGAGAGTTTACAGTCTAACCAGACACCTAGGTATTTGTAGTTGTCCACATATTCTAAGTCAGAACCGTCCAGAGTAGTGATGTTGGACGGGCGGGCAGGTGCAGGCAGCGATCGGTTGAAGCGCATGCATTTAGTTTTACTTGTATTTAAGAGCAATTGGAGGCCATGGAAGGAGAGTTGTATGGCATTGAAGCTCGTCTGGAGGGTATAACACAGGTCCAGCTAGCAAGCAGGCTCAGCTAGCTAGCTAACACAGACCCTTATAGAACACTCATTAACATACCCTACACCACAGGCTCAGCTAGCTAGCTAACACAGACCCTTATAGAACACTCATTAACATACTCTACAACACAGGCTCAGCTAGCTAGCTAACACAGACCCTTATAGAACACTCATTAACATACTCTACAACACAGGCTCAGCTAGCTAGCTAACGCAGACCCTTATAGAACCCTCATTAACATACTCTACAACACAGGCTCAGCTAGCTAGCTAACGCAGACCCTTATAGAACCCTCATTAACATACTCTACAACACAGGCTCAGCTAGCTAGCTAACACAGACCCTTATAGAACCCTCATTAACATACCCTACAACACAGGCTCAGCTAGCTAGCTAACACAGACCCTTATAGAACACTCATTAACATACCCTACAACACAGGCTCAGCTAGCTAGCTAACACAGACCCTTATAGAACACTCATTAACATACTCTACAACACAGGCTCAGCTAGCTAGCTAACACAGACCCTTATAGAACACTCATTAACATACCCTACAACACAGGCTCAGCTAGCTAGCTAACACAGACCCTTATAGAACACTCATTAACATACCCTACAACACAGGCTCAGCTAGCTAGCTAACACAGACTCTTATAGAACACTCATTAACATACCCTACAACACAGGCTCAGCTAGCTAGCTAACACAGACCCTTATAGAACACTCATTAACATACTCTACAACACAGGCTCAGCTAGCTAGCTAACACAGACCCTTATAGAACACTCATTAACATACTCTACAACACAGGCTCAGCTAGCTAGCTAACACAGACCCTTATAGAACCCTCATTAACATACTCTACAACACAGGCTCAGCTAGCTAGCTAACACAGACCCTTATAGAACACTCATTAACATACCCTACAACACAGGCTCAGCTAGCTAGCTAACACAGACTCTTATAGAACCCTCATTAACATACTATACAACACAGGCTCAGCTAGCTAGCTAACACAGACCCTTATAGAACACTCATTAACATACCCTACAGCACAGGCTCAGCTAGCTAGCTAACACAGACCCTTATAGAACACTCATTAACATACTCTACAACACAGGCTCAGCTAGCTAGCTAACACAGACCTTTATAGAACACTCATTAACATACTCTACAACACAGGCTCAGCTAGCTAGCTAACACAGACCCTTATAGAACCCTCATTAACATACCCTACAACACAGGCTCAGCTAGCTAGCTAACACAGATCCTTATAGAACACTCATTAACATACCCTACAACACAGGCTCAGCTAGCTAGCTAACACAGACCCTTATAGAACACTCATTAACATACCCTACAACACAGGCTCAGCTAGCTAGCTAACACAGACCCTTATAGAACACTCATTAACATACCCTACAACACAGGCTCAGCTAGCTAGCTAACACAGACCCTTATAGAACCCTCATTAACATACCCTACAACACAGGCTCAGCTAGCTAGCTAACACAGACCCTTATAGAACCCTCATTAACATACTCTACAACACAGGCTCAGCTAGCTAGCTAACACAGACTCTTATAGAACCCTCATTAACATACCCTACAACACAGGCTCAGCTAGCTAGCTAACACAGATCCTTATAGAACACTCATTAACATACTCTACAACACAGGCTCAGCTAGCTAGCTAACACAGATCCTTATAGAACACTCATTAACATACTCTACAACACAGGCTCAGCTAGCTAGCTAACACAGACCCTTATAGAACCCTCATTAACATACCCTACAACACAGGCTCAGCTAGCTAGCTAACACAGATCCTTATAGAACACTCATTAACATACCCTACAACACAGGCTCAGCTAGCTAGCTAACACAGACCCTTATAGAACACTCATTAACATACCCTACAACACAGGCTCAGCTAGCTAGCTAACACAGACCCTTATAGAACACTCATTAACATACCCTACAACACAGGCTCAGCTAGCTAGCTAACACAGACCCTTATAGAACCCTCATTAACATACCCTACAACACAGGCTCAGCTAGCTAGCTAACACAGACCCTTATAGAACCCTCATTAACATACTCTACAACACAGGCTCAGCTAGCTAGCTAACACAGACTCTTATAGAACCCTCATTAACATACCCTACAACACAGGCTCAGCTAGCTAGCTAACACAGATCCTTATAGAACACTCATTAACATACTCTACAACACAGGCTCAGCTAGCTAGCTAACACAGACCCTTATAGAACACTCATTAACATACTCTACAACACAGGCTCAGCTAGCTAGCTAACACAGACCCTTATAGAACACTCATTAACATACCCTACAACACAGGCTCAGCTAGCTAGCTAACACAGACCCTTATAGAACACTCATTAACATACCCTACAACACAGGCTCAGCTAGCTAGCTAACACAGACCCTTATAGAACACTCATTAACATACCCTACAACACAGGCTCAGCTAGCTAGCTAACACAGACCCTTATAGAACACTCATTAACATACTCTACAACACAGGCTCAGCTAGCTAGCTAACACAGACTCTTATAGAACCCTCATTAACATACTCTACAACACAGGCTCAGCTAGCTAGCTAACATTGGAATCTAGTTCTCTAACTCAGGCCCAGTTAACCATCTTTACATTTTAAATGTAATCTTTATTTAACTAGGCAAGTCAGTTAAGAACAAATTCTTATTTACAATGACGGCCTAGGCTACCACGAGGCTACCTGCCGCCCCAAGGACTAAGGACCAGCTAGATACCGTAAAATATCTAACACAGAGCCAGTTAACTATCTCACAGAGACCCAACTAAGCAAGCTAGCTTACCGAGATGACCCGCACAACATACAAAACTGTCATTACCGTACTCTAGCACGACCACTGGAGTGTATATTAGCATGTTCTTTGTTTAGGTGTGCAGCTGAATGCTACTCTAGTGCTTTCTGATTGTTATTCATTTGTTTAAGGTGTACAGCTGAATGCTACTCTAGTGCTTTCTGATTGTTATTCATTTGTTTAAGGTTTAGAGCTGAATGCTACTCTAGTGCTTTCTGATTGTTATTCATTTCTTTAAGGTGTACAGCTGAATGCTACTCTAGTGCTTTCTGGTTGTTATTCATTTGTTTAAGGTTTAGAGCTGAATGCTACTCTAGTGCTTTCTGGTTGCTATTCATTTCTTTAAGGTGTACAGCTGAATGCTACTCTAGTGCTTTCTGGTTGCTATTCATTTGTTTAAGGTGTACAGCTGAATGCTACTCTAGTGCTTTCTGGTTGTTATTCATTTGTTTAAGGTGTACAGCTGAATGCTACTCTAGTGCTTTCTGATTGTTATTCATTTGTTTAAGGTGTACAGCTGAATGCTACTCTAGTGCTTTCTGGTTGTTATTCATTTGTTTAAGGTTTAGAGCTGAATGCTACTCTAGTGCTTTCTGGTTGTTATTCATTTGTTTAAGGTTTAGAGCTGAATGCTACTCTAGTGCTTTCTGATTGTTATTCATTTGTTTAAGGTTTAGAGCTGAATGCTACTCTAGTGCTTTCTGGTTGCTATTCATTTCTCACTGACTGTAGCTATTCTTACGATGGATGACGTCATTACATGCCAAGGTTATCCATTTTCTGCTGCTAATAGCAGACAAATAGTGATTAATGTTGAATGGAGGGGATTGAATGGAGGGGATTGAATGGAGGGGATTGAATGGAGGGGGGTTGAATGGAGGAGGTTGAATGGAGGGGGTTGAATGAAGGAGGTTGAATGGAGGGGGTTGAATGGAGGGGGGTTGAATGGAGGGCTGCTAGAGGATACAAATGGAGGTTCCAATCCGCCCCAGGAAGATTCAGCCTTGACTCCAAATGGCACCCTATTAAATATATAGTACACTACATTTGACTAAGCCCTTGTGAAAAGTAGTGCACTAAATATGAAATAGGGTTGCCTTTAAAGTACCAATGACTCACCCACCCAGACCCTACATAGCTGCTGAATCAGCTTCAGTCTATTTTGTCTTTTGTCTGTGTATTTCATTGAAATTCTCAGATATCTGTCAGAGACGGGTGTGTGTGACGGATCCCATTTAAAATAAAATAAAAACATTTTGTTCTCGTTCTCCTAAAATCCCCTTCATTGAAAAACCCAAGGAGATGAGGTGTCCAGTCAGACTCCACTATCTTCACATACCCTTTAAGGAATGACTCCTCTTGACACATCCCCTTTAACAAAGCTGCCGCTAATAGAACAGTGTTATCGTGTTAATGGCGGATGATGGGAGAGAACGGTGAGAGGTGAATAGTGTATCGGTGAAGCTAAACCTGATAGCCTAACCGACCTGTTGTTTCCAATAGGGCTGCGCTACGTACCGGGGCCTAATGAAGACCGAGGGAGCATGAAACACAGAAACTCTTCAACGTTGATGGGCCGTGGTGTCACCTCAATGGGAGCCAATAAATAACCTGTCGTTTCCAATAGGGCTCCGCTACGTACCGGGGCCTAATGAAGACCGAGGGAGCATGAAACACAGAAACTCTTCAACGTTGATGGGCCGTGGTGTCACCTCAATGGGAGCCAATAAATAAATAAATAAATGCTCGCCTCCCTACCACTGAGGAAGTACAGTTCCCGCTCAGCCCAGTCAAAACTGTTCCCTGCTCTGGCCCCCAATGGTGGAACAAACTCCCTCACGACGCCAGGACAGCGGAGTCAATCACCACCTTCCGGAGACACCTGAAACCCCACCTCTTTAAGGAATACCTAGGATAGGGTAAGTAATCCTTCTCACCCCCCTTTAAGATTTAGATGCACTATTGTAAAGTGACTGTTCTACTGGATGTCATAAGGTGAATGCACCAATTTGTAAGTCGCTCTGGATAAGAGCGTCTGCTAAATGACTTAAATGTAAATGTAATGTGGCTCCGCTACGTACCGGGGCCTAATGAAGACCGAGGGAGCATGAAACAGAGAAACTCTTCAACGGGGATGGGCCGTGGTGTCACCTCAATGGGAGCCAATAAATGACCTGGCGTTTCCAATAGGGCTCCGCTACGTACCGGGGCCTAATGAAGACCGAGGGAGCATGAAACACAGAAACTCTTCAACGGGGATGGGCCGTGGTGTCACCTCAATGGGAGCCAATAAATGACCTGGCGTTTCCAATAGGGCTCCGCTACGTACCGGGGCCTAATGAAGACCGAGGGAGCATGAAACACAGAAACTCTTCGACGGGGATGGGCCGTGGTGTCACCTCAATGGGAGCCAATAAATGACCTGGCCATTTCCAAGTGAAAGCAGGGACGGTAGGTAAACGTGGTTGCAGTGTCCTGTTGCAGTCCATTGGTGTCTGAGCTCCAATAGATTTAGTATCATCATCCCATGTTTAAAAGGTTCTCTGAAAGGGGGAATTCAGTGGCTACTAATCAATGGTCTGTGTCTCCTGGCGTTAGTCCGTAGTAATGTGATTTATAGTGGGAGGAGAGCTGGGTGACACTGCTGAATTACTGGAGCTTCCCAGAGTTCCTTTAACAGATCACAGAGAGCAGTCTGCTTCCCAAATGTTACACTGTGTCCTTTATAGTGCCCAAAGGGCTCCGCTTAATACTGGAGCACAGTATAGAGAATAGGGCTCTGGTCAAAACTAGTGCACAGTATAGAGAATAGGGCTCTGGTCAAAACTAGTGCACAGTATAGGGAATAGGGCTCTGGTCAAAACTAGTGCACAGTATAGGGAATAGGGCTCTGGTCAAAACTAGTGCACAGTATAGGGAATAGGGCTCTGGTCAAAACTAGTGCACAGTATAGGGAAAGCACACGGGGTGTCCGTTGAGGAGTGATCCATTGAATTGGACCCAGATGAGCTGATCAATATATCAAACTGCCGAGACCCAGTGCTATACTGTTTACATTCTACAACGGAATCCACGGAATCTACTCTGAGACAATGGAAATGTGAAAGATCCTAAATCAAGTTTATATCTCAGTTGTAACGACAGCTCCGGGGACGGCTTAGCTACCGAGAGTCCAAGTAATGTTGTTAAACCTGGCGAGGCTCTCAAATGAACATGTAAACGCTAATGATGGGTAATATACAGGGCCTTCAGCAAGTATTCACACACCTTGACTTTTCACACATTTTTGTTGTGTTACAGCCTGAATTTAAAATATATACAATTTAGATTTTTTGGGGGGGACACTGGCCTACACACAATACTGCATAATGTCAAAGTGGAATTATGTTTCTTAATTGTTTTTAAAAAATTAATAAAAAATGAAAAGCTCAAATGTCTTGAGTCAATACGTTATCAACCCCTTTGTTATGGCCTAAATAAGTTCAGGAATAAATATTTGGCTAATTAACAAGTCACATAATTAGTTTCCTTTACAAATGTGTGCAATAATGTTTAACTTGTTTAAAACTTCTGAATGACTACCTCAGCTCTGTATTCCACACATACTACACACATACTACACATACTACTATCTGTAAGGTCCCTCAGCTCTGTGCTCCACACATACTACACACATACTACACATACTACTATCTGTAATGTCCCTCAGCTCTGTATTCCACACATACTACTATCTGTAATGTCCCTCAGCTCTGTATTCCACACATACTACTATCTGTAATGTCCCTCAGCTCTGTATTCCACACATCTGTAATGTCCCTCAGCTCTGTATTCCACACATCTGTAATGTCCCTCAGCTCTGTATTCCACACATACTACTATCTGTAATGTCCCTCAGCTCTGTATTCCACACATACTACTACTATCTGTAAGGTCCCTCAGCTCTGTATTCCACACATACTGCTATCTGTAATGTCCCTCAGCTCTGTATTCCACACATACTACTATCTGTAATGTCCCTCAGCTCTGTATTCCACACATACTACTATCTGTAATGTCCCTCAGCTCTGTATTCCACACATCTGTAATGTCCCTCAGCTCTGTATTCCACACATACTACTATCTGTAATGTCCCTCAGCTCTGTATTCCACACATACTACTATCTGTAATGTCCCTCAGCTCTGTATTCCACACATCTGTAATGTCCCTCAGCTCTGTATTCCACACATACTACTATCTGTAAGGTCCCTCAGCTCTGTATTCCACACATACTACTATCTGTAATGTCCCTCAGCTCTGTATTCCACACATACTACTACTATCTGTAAGGTCCCTCAGCTCTGTATTCCACACATACTACTATCTGTAATGTCCCTCAGCTCTGTATTCCACATATACTACTATCTGTAAGGTCCCTCAGCTCTGTATTCCACACATCTGTAATGTCCCTCAGCTCTGTATTCCACACATACTACTATCTGTAAGGTCCCTCAGCTCTGTATTCCACACATCTGTAATGTCCCTCAGCTCTGTATTCCACACATACTACTACTATCTGTAATGTCCCTCAGCTCCGTATTCCACACATACTACTATCTGTAATGTCCCTCAGCTCTGTATTCCACATACTACTATCTGTAATGTCCCTCAGCTCTGTATTCCACACATACTACTATCTGTAATGTCCCTCAGCTCTGTATTCCACACATACTACTATCTGTAATGTCCCTCAGCTCTGTATTCCACACATACTACTATCTGTAATGTCCCTCAGCTCTGTATTCCACACATACTACTATCTGTAATGTCCCTCAGCTCTGTATTCCACACATACTACTATCTGTAATGTCCCTCAGCTCTGTATTCCACACATACTACTATCTGTAATGTCCCTCAGCTCTGTATTCCACACATACTACTATCTGTAATGTCCCTCAGCTCTGTATTCACACATACTACTATCTGTAATGTCCCTCAGCTCTGTATTCCACACATACTACTATCTGTAATGTCCCTCAGCTCTGTATTCCACACATACTACTATCTGTAATGTCCCTCAGCTCTGTATTCCACACATACTACTATCTGTAATGTCCCTCAGCTCTGTATTCCACACATACTACTATCTGTAATGTCCCTCAGCTCTGTATTCCACACATACTACTATCTGTAAGGTCCCTCAGCTCTGTATTCCACACATACTACTATCTGTAATGTCCCTCAGCTCTGTATTCCACACATACTACTATCTGTAATGTCCCTCAGCTCTGTATTCCACACATACTACTATCTGTAATGTCCCTCAGCTCTGTATTCCACACATCTGTAAGGTCCCTCAGCTCTGTATTCCACACATACTACTATCTGTAATGTCCCTCAGCTCTGTATTCCACACATACTACTACTATCTGTAATGTCCCTCAGCTCTGTATTCCACACATACTACTATCTGTAATGTCCCTCAGCTCTGTATTCCACACATACTACTATCTGTAATGTCCCTCAGCTCTGTATTCCACACATACTACTATCTGTAATGTCCCTCAGCTCTGTATTCCACACATACTACTATCTGTAATGTCCCTCAGCTCTGTATTCCACACATACTACTACTATCTGTAATGTCCCTCAGCTCTGTATTCCACACATACTACTATCTGTAATGTCCCTCAGCTCTGTATTCCACACATACTACTATCTGTAATGTCCCTCAGCTCTGTATTCCACACATACTACTATCTGTAATGTCCCTCAGCTCTGTATTCCATACTATCTGTAATGTCCCTCAGCTCTGTATTCCACACATACTACTATCTGTAATGTCCCTCAGCTCTGTATTCCACACATACTACTATCTGTAATGTCCCTCAGCTCTGTATTCCACACATACTACTATCTGTAATGTCCCTCAGCTCTGTATTCCACACATACTACTATCTGTAATGTCCCTCAGCTCTGTATTCCACACATACTACTATCTGTAATGTCCCTCAGCTCTGTATTCCATACTATCTGTAAGGTCCCTCAGCTCTGTATTCCACACATACTACTATCTGTAACGTCCCTCAGCTCTGTATTCCACATACTACTACTATCTGTAATGTCCCTCAGCTCTGTATTCCACACATACTACTATCTGTAAGGTCCCTCAGCTCTGTATTCCACACATACTACTATCTGTAATGTCCCTCAGCTCTGTATTCCACACATACTACTATCTGTAATGTCCCTCAGCTCTGTATTCCACACATACTACACACATACTACACATACTACTATCTGTAATGTCCCTCAGTCAAGCAGTGAATTTCAAACACAGATTCAACCACAAAGACCAGGGAGGTTTTCCAATGCCTCCCAAAGAAGGGCACCTATTGGTAGATGGGTAAAAACTAAATGCAGACATAGAATATCCCTTTGAGCCTGGTGAAGTTATTAATTACACGTTGGATGGTTCTATCAATACTCCCAGTCACTACAAAGGGTTCAACACTTATCTAATCAATATATATTAGTTGTTGTTGTTTTTTTTTACAAATGTTCGTATTTTCTGTAGATCGTTAACAAAAAATGACACATCCATTTTAATCCCACTTTGTAACATAACGAAATGTGTGTAAAAGTCAAGACGTGTGTTATACTCCCTGAATGCACTGGACTGTATATTAGTTACTGGTTGATTATTCTGTAAAACAATGAGTTGGCATAACAACAAGCTGCCATGTTAACTTAGACTCCCGATGGGATTCAAGCCTATCGCCCTGCAAATGAATCAGCATCCTTTATAAGGGCCCCTAAGACTGACAAGAATTTTTCTATCATTTAGGGAAGATAAATTATTGAGTAAAGATTAATAACCCACGAGCTGCATATGGTGTGATGAAAAGCACCAAGTATCATGTTTGTGAAGCTGATTAGCTATGATGTTCAGGCGCACACACACACACACACACACACACACACACACACACACACACACACACACACACACACACACACACACACACACACACACACACACACACACGCACACTGATTAATCTTTCATATTAACTTGTATATCTACCGACAGGGAGTCTAGGCTGTGAATAATTACATGATCTGTAGGCTACGTGATAACTGAACCTTTATAGGGGATCAGAATTACTATGTGGCCTTTTCTGATGTCATATAGGTTTCAATTAGACTTGATTCAATACTATTCAGGGCTTGACCTCACTAGACATACACTGTACGTAGCAACGTTGACATTTAACCCTATACTGCACGTCAACTAATGGGACCATGTTCATCTTTACCCCTGAAAAACATGACAACATCAGGTCCATGAGCATAGTGAACAGTATTATATGTAGTAGTCTATATCTCTAACGGTGATATAAATCAAGCCATAGTTCTGGCTGAAACATTTGACTGTGGCAAGCAAGACCTTTTCTATTCTAGCTTTGTAAAATGAAAACCAATGC
>NW_026288124.1:0-9375 GCF_023373465.1 Oncorhynchus keta
GACTTTGGTCTTTCTTTATTGAAACATTCAACATCAAAACATCTTCCCCAGCAATACAGACAGCCCCAACACACCATATCTCCTCAAACATCTCCACACATTTGATCATTTTATAGAACTCAAATCCTCAACCCTAAGGCGCAGAGACCATCCCATTAAACAGTAGTAAAGGGTCTGTTATCCCCCACCTTTGACCCTGTTCCTCCTTGTTAGCCAAATAGCTAACTTTGCCTGAGCAACAGAAAATTCAACAAAACACATTTTTTCTTTTCTCCTTACTCAATACCTGTATCCCATTATAAACATCCCAACAGCAAAAACCACCCCAACCTGTCACACAGACATTCCAACAGAGACATTAATGGCATTAACCTTTGCACACAAAAACACATGAATTACAGTTTCTTTCATTTGACAGAAAGGACACCCCTGCCCACCCCGGATCAACCCGTGCCAACCAGCTGTTAGTGGCCAGGGGCTCCATGAAGAACCCTCCACTGGAGGTCCCCTGACCTCTTTGGTACTGGGGTTTGCAGAGCGCCTCCATCTAAAACCCACCTTACCTCCGCCCCCACATAGCCCCTGCCACTGATGTGCCTCACTCCTGTTAGGCTTCTTCTAATGCTCCTCACCTTAACGCAGTTGTAGAGGGCTTTACCTCCCGCCTCAAACTCCCCCAGGCTCGGAGTGTTAAAATCTAACAAGTCCTCCAGACCCCTCAGTCTCCAGTTCCCGTCACCTGCAGTGGCGGAACATTGGTGGCCCTCTCCCTTGGCCTCTCAAACACCCCTCACTGGCTCAGACAGTGCCTCCTGACCTCCTCCAGGAATCTCTCCAGCAGCCTAAGAGACGTTATTCCTGTTTGTTGCGCCAAGACCTCCGGGGTTTTCCACCCCTCCTCTCCCCAGCAGTCTCAGGTCACCCAGCCTTTGTAAACCCCTGCCATCAGTTGCCTCTGCAGGGTGGCCGACTGAACCGATCTCAAAGGGATGGCTGTTGTGGAAGATGGGCTCCTCCCACACCCACTGCCCAGGCTCCACACCCCTTCTCGTGTGGGCCTTAGCAGCCAGGCCTCAGCACCGCAGAGTAAAACTCTGAGAGACCTGCTGTACTCAGCCTCTCCAGCTTCATGAGGAACAGCTGCCGGTCCAACCCTAATCCGCCAGCTCTCCTCAGCAGCGCATGCTGGTTCCCTCCAGCCAACATCAGTGTGGTACAGCAGTCTCTGCACCGCCTTTAGTCGGAAAGCAGCCATCCTGCTTCCAGTTCCACCAGGCCCTGTCCTCCGTCGTGGACGGTCATGTACAAAACTGCTGCCTTCAGCCAGTGATGTCCCGACCAAAAAAGTCCACCAGCTTGCGTTGCAGGTCTCCAAGCAGACCGGTGGGGGGTTGAGGACAGCCAGTTTATGCCACAAGGAAGATGCCACCAGGTTGTTGATTATCAGCACCCTCCTCTATATGACACTTGGGACAGGAGCCACCTCCACCTGGCCAGTCTTGACACCATTGCCTGTGTCAGCCCTCCCAGTTCTTGCTGACCCACCTCTCCGAGCCCAGGCACACCCCTCAACACTTTAAGCCCTTCACAACCCCACTGCAAACCCTTGGAAGCAGAGGAGGAGCCCTATCCCCCCATGCCCCACATAACAGAGCTTTGCTCTTTCCCCAGTTTACCTTAGCTGATGAAGCCTCGTACACCTTCAGACTGGTCTCTAGTTCCTGCATATCTTGCCCATCCCTGACCATCACAGAAACATCATCTGCATATGCTGAGACTGCAATTCCTGTCACCACATCCATGCCTGTCCAGCACACTCCCGCAGTCTCCTGCGTAGCAGTCCTAAAAAAGGCTCAATGGCTAGTGTGTACAGCTGCCCAGATAGAGGGCATCCTTGTCTAATGCCCCGTCTCACCCAGACTGGCCTACTGAGCCCCCCTCCCACCTTAACCATACATGACGCCCCAGCATACAACAGCTTCACACAGGTCACAAAACTCTTCCCAAACCCAAACACAGACATCACATTAAACAGATACTCATGATCCACTCTATCAAAAGCCTTTTCTTGATCTAAAGAGACCAGTCCAAAGTTCACATTAGAACCTCTCGACAAGTCCAACATGTCCCTAATCAAGAACATGTTGTCCGTGATTGAGCGTCCCGGTACACAATATGTCTGGTCCTTGTGTATTATAGAGTCCAGATGGGACTTCAGTCTGTTAGAGAGGACCTTGGCAAAAATCTTGTAGTCCGCACAGAGTAATGCCACAGGCCTCCAGTTCTTAAGTTCACACAAGTCCCTTTTGGGCAGGGAGAGCCAGAGCCGCCTCCCGAAGGCAGCCTCATCGGCAACTCTCCTACCCCGACGCATTCTCGCACACGCAGAAAAAGAAATCCTGTCCAATTGTTCCTCAGAATTTTTTGTAAAATCTCCACTGAAATCCATCAACCCCGGGTGCATGACCGGGGACATCTGGGGTTACTGCCTCTGCCAGTTCATGACAACAGAGGAATGTCCATTTCATCCTCTGTGCCCGAGAGAGCTTAGGGAGTCCGCGAACAAGACCTGAGCACACATAGGATCACACATTTCTGCCCTATACAATTCAGTATAAAACTCACAGTCCGCTCCCAAGATCTCCCCACCACAGAGGTCACCCGCCCATCAGACAGCCGTAGACAATGCATACCCTTGGCTTCACTGCTCTGTCTTTCCAAACCAAAGAAGAAGGAGCTGGGAGCATCCATCTCCTTGAGCATGGAGAACCTAGCTTCTACAAGTGCCCCTTTGCTTTAACCTGGAAAAAACTGCCCAGGTCCCTACGTAATTCGGCTGTTAGCCTGGAGGCCTACATTGCCTTGCCCCACCATCTCTGCCTCCATCTCACTAATACACCCTCTAGTTCCCCCAATACTCTCCTAGCCTCTGAGGATGAGAGCTGTGTACTGTTGATGAAAAGCCGAATTTGCACTTTCCCCCACATCCCACCACTGACTCAGAGACTCATACTCCTCTCTTCGCTGCCCCCATCTTTCCCAAAAAGTCTGGAAACCTGAGCAAAGTGACATCTTGTAAGAGCTACATTGGAACTTCCAATAAGATGCCCTGCCGGGCCCCAGAAATAGACAGCCGAGCCATGGTTATGTGGTGATCCGAAAACCCCACTGGGAGAATGGTAGCACCCAGAAGCCTACTGCTCTGATTCCTGGACATGTAAAACGATCAAGTCGAGCTGCACTCACCTCTAGCCCCAAAAACCTTCACCCACGTATACTGTCTTGTGTTTGGATGTTTAGTTCTCCAAACATCCACTAGGTCAAACTGATTAAAGATGTCCCTTAACACTCCCACTGACACTGAATGAGGCTCTTCCCATTTCTGTCTTTTGTAAAATCCATTGTACAGTTCCAGTCACCTCCGATCCAGCGTCTCCTCAGGCGCTACTTGTGAGAGTTCCTGTCTAAGACTCCCAAATAGAACCCCTCTTTCTCTCCCTGTGTTAGGCGCATACACATTTATAAAGACAAAACACATGTTGTTAATTTCTAGCTTTAACAACAAGCAACCTACTCCCTACACACCTCCTTTGAGGAGCAAATTTTTACAGCCAGACCCGGTTGCAAAAGGACTGCCACCCCTGCACTAAGATTTGTCCCATGGCTCAACACACTTGCCCCTTTCACCAGAGCCCCCAATCAACTTCATTCACCACATCACTATGCGTCTCCTGCAGAAACAACACCTGTACTTGTTTATGTTTTACATATTCACTCAACACACTCCTCTTTCCCGCATCTCTGGCGCCATTTATATTGAGAGCCTACCCGAAGAGTCTCCATAAGAAGTGGGAGAAAAGCCAGCAGAGAAATAGACCAATAGCAAAGCTCAAAAGCCCCAGTGTCAGTAAGAAATTAATTAAACATTTAAACAGTGTCTGAAGGTAAACTCTTTACGCACTGTTGTGACCCACTTCCTCAACCCTAAACCGTTTCCTGGGTGAGAGGACACCATGCCCCTCATTTCTCATAGCATGTTGTACTGATCTTACAAACTTTCTAGGATCAGGAAAAAAGCCTCAAGATTAACTTTTTCCCCTTAGTCTCATTCAGGAACCTTGTCAGTTCTCTCAACGTGTACTTAGACCCCTCTGGTTGACTGGCTGTCAGCTCCGGGCCAATTGAAGAGGAGTCTGAAAAAATAACTCCTCATCCTCTTCCTCAGACTCACTTTCCTCCTCTTCTCTATCTCCCACCCTGACCACCTGCCCTTTCTCTCTGGTTAGGGCCTCACCCTACAGCAACAGGCAACATTTCCATGGTGCCTTTGTCCACCCTTTTTCTTTTTCCTCTTGACACCCTCCTCCTCCCCCCTAATCTCTTACACTTCCCCACTATACTCTCCTCATCCACTAGAATAACCTGACTAGACGCAGTATCATCTGCACCACCCTCCATAGCATGACTAGGGCCAGCCTCAGCTACACCACCCTCCATAGCATGACTAGGGCCAGCCTCAGCTACAACACCCTCCATAGCATGACTAGGGCCAGCCTCAGCTATACCACCCTCCATAGCATGACTCGGCCCAGCATCATCTGCACCAACCTCCATAGCATGTCTAGGCCCAGCCTCAGCTACCCCACCATCTCTAGCCTGACTAGACCCAGCCTCTGCTTCTCCACCATCTCTAGCCTGACTAGACCCAGCCTCATCTACACCACCATCTCTAGACTGACTAGGCCCAGCCTCTGCTGTCTGTATCTCCTTACCCCCTGCATTTTGACCTCGATTTCCCTCTTGCGCTCGTACCTCTCCCCTTGTCTATGGCCTTTATGTGGGCACGCAAAGCTCTTGTGCCCCAAATCCCCACATTCAAAACACCGTCAGACTATCTGTGCTGGCAAAACCTGCATAGAGCCCCTCCCCATGCCTCACTTTAAAATGCACATTTGAAGTTGCTCATTATTGTTCAGAAACATAAACACTTGCCTCGAATGAAACAACGTGCTTAACGGCATCTGCCTGAAAAACCTGCTGACAGTACACGGAAACCGCTAGCAAACTTACCAAAACGACCAGCTCTTTCCTAATTTGGATCAGAGGCAAATTTGCCACTACAACTCTTGTTGAAGGGGTAGAGAGAGGTGAAATTGACACCAACACATCCCTTACAAATATTCCGCTAGCAATTAGCCTACCGACCAAATTAGCCCTTTCATGAACACAACCACAGCTTTGTTCATTCTAGAAGCAGAATGTATAAACTCAGCTCCTACCCGTTCACCTGATCATGAGCAGAACCTCCTCCACCTTAACCTCGCTCTCAGGAACACACCTGAACCCATGCTGTATAGACAGCTGCCTGCCGCGCGCTAGGCTGAAAAGCCACAAGGGCACACTCAGATCTTCCAATCCCCAGGAATGTTATTTCTGTCCTCTTCCACCCTAACTTTGAAAAAAAAAAAAAAACTTTGGATACCGCTAAAACAAATATTGCATTAACCCTCCACCATAGAAAACATGTAAAGAAAAGAATAGAATCAAGAAAGTTAGTTAGGATAGAGCTTTCCACACCAAACACTCAAACTCCAAAAACACCCAGCATGCACCGAGAGAGAGAGAGAGAGAGAGAGAGAGAGAGAGAGAGAGAGAGAGAGAGAGAGAGAAAGACAGGCAGAGAGGGAGAGAGAGAGCGCTACAGACATACTCAACGTGAGCTCCTGATTTATTTAATTGGTTTTGTTTTCAGAATGAGATAAACACTCAAATCTAAAAAGAATTCAAGACAACAAGTGATGAACAACAACTCGGTTCTCTATGGTTGTGAGGTCTGGGGTTCACAATGAGGTGGAAGCTGAGCTACACTTCCTAACCTACTGCCAAATGTATGATCATATTAGATAGACATATTTCCCTCAGATTTTACAGACCCACAAAGAATGGAAAATAAATCAAACATCGATAAACTCCCATATCTGTTAGGCCAAATGTTTGTTTACCATGCCTATAAAGCCTTTTGAGAGAGAGAGAGACAAAGACAGAGAGAGAGAGAGACAGAGAGACACAGAGAGAGAGAGAGAGAGAGAGAGACAAAGAGAGAGAGACAGAGAGACACAGAGAGAGAGAGAGAGAGAGAGAGAGAGACACATAGAGAGAGAGATGGATGGAGGGAGAGAGAGAGAGAGAGACAGAGAGAGAGAGACAGAGAGACACATAGAGAGAGAGAGAGATAGAGAGAGACAGAGAGACAGAGAGAGAGAGAGAGAGAGAGAGAGAGAGAGAGAGAGAGAGAGAGAGAGAGAGAGAGAGACAGAGACAGAGAGAGAGAAAGACAAAGAGAGAGAGACAGAGAGAGACAAAGAGAGAGACACAGAGAGAGAGAGAGATGGATGGAGGGAGAGAGAGAGAGAGAGAGAGAGAGAGAGGGATGGATGGATGGATGGATGGATGGATGGAAGGAGAGAGAGAGAGAGAGAGAGACAGAGAGACACAGAGAGAGAGAGACAGAGAGACACACAGAGAGAGAGAGATGGATGGAGGGAGAGAGAGAGAGAGAGAGATGGATAGAGGGAGAGAGAGAGAGAGATAGGAGATGGATGGATGGATGGATGGATGGATGGATATGGATGGAGGGAGAGAGAGAGAGAGAGACACACAGAGAGAGAGAGAGAGAGAGATACAGACATACTCAACATGAGCTCCTAATTTATTTAATTTGTTTTTAGAATGAGATAAACACTCGAATCTAAAAAGAATTCAAGATAATTCAATAGAACAGAACAAACCTAGCAAACGGAGTTAATACAACGACACCAAACGACTGAAACTGAGTGAGTAAACTATAAAGTGGTTTTGATCAACTTTAAACATATCTTTTTCATTATCTTTGCTGGTTTTAGCGCTAAATTAGGAGCTAGCTAGCAACCGCAGCAGACAAACCGGTTACCGTGGCAACGGAGCAGCGGAACAGCAGCAGCAGTAGCAGAGCCCACAGGCACCTTGTCCCCACTCCCCTCAGCGCTGAGTCCATTCTCTACCCTCCAGAGGCCACAAATAACACAACGAGGAAAGCTTTTACACAGAAACTACTAAAGGGGAGGCCAGAAACTCTTTCCCACAGACCTCTACAGAAACGGTGACGTGAGTAATCTCATGTTCCTCTCTGACCAGCCCGAATGCATGGCGCTCAGCAGTCTGCTCTCACTACCCATCCATAAAGAAAGAGGGAATCTGTAATGGGTGGAAGCTGAAAGACAAAGAGACAGACGACCCTGACAGCACCATGATAACAATCAACCTCTACAAGACTGGGACTGTCATGGTGCAAGGTAACATTAGGCTGTTTGAAACAGACTTTCAGACCATTAAGGAGAGAGCAGAGAGAGAGAGGACACCACCAGTGACATGCCCTCCCACCAGACAAACTCAACCAGCACCACCCTCACCCCTACTAGCCCCACCCAAAAAGGCACATCCAGCACCTCTCTTCTCATCATAGTGGAGGACACGCCCCAGGAGGAGAGCGACCCCCTCAGTGCAGAGCAGGCTCAGACCCTCCTCACCACCATGGCTGTCATGAGGGATGAGTTCACCAAACTGGAGGGGGAGGTGGTCCTACCCAGGGAGAGAGTGAGCAAACAGCAGCCAGACAACCACACCTTAGAGGAGCTCCTAACCAAGGTGAGAACAGAGCAGGACAGCAGCCTTGCAACACAGCTGAAAGAGGTTCAGCAAGAGAGAGACGGACTCAAGAGAGAGCTGGCTGATCTAACAAAGGAGGTGAGAGAGCTGGCTGATCTAACAAAGGAGGTGAGAGAGCTGGCTGATCTAACAAAGGAGGTGAGAGAGCTGGCTGATCTAACAAAGGAGGTGAGAGAGCTGGCTGATCTACCACAGGAGGTGAGAGCTGGCTGATCTAACAAAGGAGGTGAGAGCTGGCTGATCTAAAGGAGGTGAGAGAGCTGGCTGATTTAACAAAGGAGGTGAGAGAGCTGGCTGATCTACCACAGGAGGTGAGAGAGCTGGCTGATCTAACAAAGGAGGTGAGAGCTGGTTGATCTAACAAAGGAGGTGAGAGAGTTGGCTGATCTAACAAAGGAGGTGAGAGAGCTGGCTGATCTACGAAAGGAGGTGAGAGAGATGGCTGATCTAAAGGAGGTGTGAGAGCTGGCTGATCTAACAAAGGAGGTGAGAGCTGGTTGATCTAACAAAGGAGGTGAGAGAGCTGGCTGATCTAAAGGAGGTGAGAGAGCTGGCTGATCTAAAGGAGGTGAGAGAGCTGGCTGATCTAACACAGGAGGTGAGAGAGCTGGCTGATCTAAAGGAGGTGAGAGAGCTGGCTGATTTAACAAAGGAGGTGAGAGAGCTGGCTGATCTACCACAGGAGGTGAGAGAGCTGGCTGATCTACCACAGGAGGTGAGAGAGCTGGCTGATCTAACAAAGGAGGTGAGAGCTGGTTGATCTAACAAAGGAGGTGAGAGAGTTGGCTGATCTAACAAAGGAGGTGAGAGAGCTGGCTGATCTAACAAAGGAGGTGAGAGCTGGTTGATCTAACAAAGGAGGTGAGAGAGCTGGCTGATCTACGAAAGGAGGTGAGAGAGATGGCTGATCTAAAGGAGGTGAGAGAGCTGGCTGATCTAACAAAGGAGGTGAGAGCTGGTTGATCTAACAAAGGAGGTGAGAGAGCTGGCTGATCTAAAGGAGGTGAGAGAGCTGGCTGATCTAAAGGAGGTGAGAGAGCTGGCTGATCTAACACAGGAGGTGAGAGAGCTGGCTGATCTAAAGGAGGTGAGAGAGCTGGCTGATTTAACAAAGGAGGTGAGAGAGCTGGCTGATCTACCACAGGAGGTGAGAGAGCTGGCTGATCTACCACAGGAGGTGAGAGAGCTGGCTGATCTACCAAAGGAGGTGAGAGCTGGCTGATCTAACAAAGGAGGTGAGAGCTGGCTGATCTAAAGGAGGTGAGAGAGCTGGCTGATCTAACAAAGGAGGTGAGAGCTGGCTGATCTAACAAAGGAGGTGAGAGCTGGCTGATCTAACAAAGGAGGTGAGAGAGCTGGCTGATCTAACAAAGGAGGTGAGAGAGAGCTGGCTGATCTAACAAAGGAGGTGAGAGAGAGAAAGAGAGAGAGAGAGAGAGAGAGAGAGAGACAGAGAGAGACAGAGAGAGAGAGAGACAGAGAGAGAGAGAGACAGAGAGAGAGAGAAAGACAGAGAGAAAGACAGAGAGAGAGAGAGAGAGAGAGAGAGAGAGAGAGAGAGAGAGAGAGAGAGAGAGAGAGAGAGAGAGAGAGAGAGAGAGAGAGAGAGAGAGAGAGAGGGAGAGAGAGAACAGGGAGAGAGAGAGAGACTATAGCCTTAGCCTGAAAGCA
>NW_026288125.1:0-12886 GCF_023373465.1 Oncorhynchus keta
ATAGGATAGTATTCAAGAGAATATCCCTGGACATCCCTACTGCCTCTGATCTGGCGGACTCACTAAACACAAATGCTTTGTTTGTGTTGGAGTGTGCCCCTGGATATCCATCAATAAAAACAAGAAAGAAAATTCTGCCGTCTGGTTTGCTTAATGTAAGGAATTATTTATACTTTTACTTTTGATACTTCAGTACAAGTATATTTAAAACCAAATACTTTTAGACTTTTAATCAAGTAGTATTTTACTGGGTAACTTTCACTTTTACTTTAGTCATTTTCTATTAAGGTATCTTTACTTTTACTCAAGTATGTCAATTGGGTACTTTTTCCACCTCTGCATTTATAAGGCAATGTCCGATTCTCCATCCTTCTTCCAAAGTGAGCACAACATGAATTTAACAACAGTGGAAACTCCCTCAAGCCAAGTGTGCACCAATCCATTCCTTTTTAAATCCATGACTGGTGGAGAATCAGGATGCAGCCATAACCTTCCACCCAGCCTCGCCTCCCTTCTCCTCACCATGAGGCACTTGTCCATGTAGAACAAGTGTCTTACATCATTTAAAAGCTTAACTTCTTGTTAATCCAGCCGCTTTGTCATATTTCAAAAAGGCTTTACGGCGAAAGCATACCATGCAATTATCTGAGGACAGCGCCCCGCATACAAAAGCATTAAAATATTTTCATACCAAGCAGATGCATCGCGAAAGTCTGAAATAGCGAAATCCATTACCTTTGAAGATCTTCATCTGGTTGCAATCACAAGGGTCCCAGTTACATAACAAATTGTCCTTTTGTTCGATAAAGTCCCTCTTTATATCCCAAAAAAGTAAGTTAATTTGGCATGCTTAATTCAATAATCCACCTGTTTCCCCCCGTTCAAATTTCATACAAAATGAATCCCAAACGTTACCAATAAACTTGGTCCAAACATGTCAAACAACGTTCCTAATCAATCCTCGGGTACCCTAATATGTAAATAAATTATCAAATTTAAGATGGAAAATAGTATATTCAATAACGGAGATAAATAACCAGCGCTCGCCCTCACCGGAGCGTGTCATAAACATTTTCCAACCAAGCAGATGCATCACGAAAGTTAGAAATAGCGATAAAATAAATCGCTTACCTTTGAAGATCTTCATATTTTTACAATCCCAAGGGTCCCAGTCACACAATGAATGGTCATTTTGTTCGATAAAGTCCTTCTTTATATCCCAAAAATGTGGTTTATCTGGCGCGTTTGATTCAGAAATATACCTGTTCAAACTAGCCCAACATGACTACAAAGGAATCTAAAAGGTTACCTGTAAACTTGGTCCAAACATTTCAAACAACATTTCTAATCCAACCTCAGGTACCTTAGTATGTAAATAATCAATACAATTTAAGACAGAATAAACTGTTTTCAATACCAGAGAAAAACAACGATGAGCGTGCACTCATTCACGTGCACCAAAAGACTAGAGTCTTTCTGAGTGACAGAATACGAATACTTTAAAAATGTTCAACAAAAGATAACATCTAAACATTTCTGAAGACTGTTGACATCTAGTGGAAGCCACAGGAACTGCAATCTGGGTCCTAATAATTAGGCTTTCCCATAGAAAAGCATTGAAAAGTTCAATGACCTAAAAAAAATCCTGGATGGATTGTCCTCGGGGCTTCACCTGCCAAATCAGTTCTGTTATACTCTCACAGACATTATGTTAACAGTTTTAGAAGCCTTAGAGTGTTTTTCTATCCAATACTATCATGCACATGCATATCTAGCTTCTGGGCCTGAGTAACAGTCAGTTTACTTTGGGCACCTCAGTCATCCAAACTTCCGAATACTGACCCCAAGCCTTAGGCACAATCTGGGATTTTTTTCCTGCTGCTTATGTAGCCCTTCCTGCAGTCCAATTACCTAATGGTCTCATGGGTGGAAGTTATTCATATTTTCAGAATTTCAGAATGAATAAACATTCTTTTTATAGCGAAATTCTGGTGTTTTTATGTCAAACAGTTTGCAATATTTCAGTCTTCTGTGATGTAATATTGGGATGCAAATTCAATCTTGATTACATTTAAATTCTATATCTGAACTGGTACAGGTGTCTCATTTTTTGCTAATCCCATAACCATGTGTGTGAGGTGTACCTATGTATTTATCCCCTGTGAATTCTATTGTAGTTGATGTCTTTAAAAATAACTTCTTACATCTGCAGTAATTCCTTGTTTAGCATTTCTGATTCACACTTTTGCACCAGAATGTATCAGAATGAAGAGATCAGACATGTGAAGGGTTAATTCTGTTCCAGAGCACAGAGCAACCAGCACTGGGTGGGGAGCAGCATGTCAACGTCACTTTCACGCCCCTGACCTTAGAGGATTTTTGTATCTGTCTGAGGATGGAAAACATATAAGACTTCAAAACATACCCACAGAATCTTCCTGGCAATCCAAAAAGTTTAATCAGTATTGAATTGTCCTTGGAAAGGATGGCTTCTCCTCAGGAAGATTTTACTATGAGGTGACGGTTATGGGGACTGCGATTTAGGAGTTGCCAGAGAGTCCACTGATAGGAAGGGATTATATCACCTAGTTCTGAGGATGGAGTCTGGACTGTGGTCTGAGGGATTGGAATCAGTACATAGCCTGTGCCTCCCTCAAGTGTGTATCTCTCCTGAGAGAGAAACCCCCAGAAGGTGGGGGTGTTTGTGGACTATGAGGAGGGTCAGGTCTCCTTTTGTGATGTGGAAGCCAAGTCTCCATATCTACTCTTTCACTGGCTGCACCTTCGCTGAGAAGCTCTACCCATACTTCAGCCCCTGTGATAATGATGATGGTAAAAACTCATCTCCTTTCGTCATATCTCCCTGTCAATCACACACACTGATTAAACGATGGAACTAACTTACAAATGATTAAATACATCAATATTTACAAATAGTATATTTATTCAGGTGACATGGCACACAATTAGAATATCCACAGGTGTCAACAAATGAAAATGGAAACTGTTTTGTAAACTGTTTTGTACATCTAAACCATGGATAATAAATGCTTGTATTTGCTGAAAATGAAGACTATCAACTGGAATGAATTTAAATCAAATGTGTATTTAAATCAAAAGTTATGTTGCTTTGATTATTTCTATAATTTACCCACAATTGTTTTGGAAAATTCTACTTTAAAGCAGGGTTCCCAAGTGTTGGACATAAAAGTGTAAAAACACCAGGAAATAATCTCAATTGATTTAAATTTTGAAACCTGTTCCAAAGTATTCCTTATGCATAATTTAAACTTGATCGTATACAAATGTGAGCAAGGTTTGAAATCAAATTTGATATCTGTTTGTGCTGTGTGCAGTAATTTTTGATTTTAGTTTATTAGGATCCCCATTAGCCGACGTCAATGGCAACAGCTAGTTTACTGGAGTCCGACACATAACAAAAAAATACATTACAGACAAAATACTTAAATGTACATTCATTTAAAAAATATTAACATCTAATGTGCATCTCTCAGTTACATATACATGTCAGTACATACACACAAAAGTAGGTCACATGGGGAGGCATTGTGTTGCTTTATTTGTTTTTGAAACCAGCTTTGCTCATCAATCCTTGCGCTAATGAGATGGAAGGGAGTTCCATGCATTCATGGCTCTGTATGTTTCTTATAAAAACAGAAGTGATGCAGTCAGTTTGTCCTCAACTCTTAGCCAAGAGAGACTGGCATGCCTCGTATTAATACTAGCCCTCTGATTACAATGAAGAGCAGCTACAGCTAAACTAGATCCGTCCTTGCAGCACTTGACCATATGACTACACAATAATCAAGATAAGATAAAACTAGAGCCTGCAGGACATGCTTTGTGGAGTGTGGTATCTTAAACGCAGAGCATCTCTTTATTACAAACAAACCTCTCCTATCTTTACAACCATTGAATCGATATGTTTTTACCATGAGCTAACATCAAGTCATTTCATCTCCTCAATTTGCTCAACAGCCACACCATTCATTACCAGATTCAACTGAAGTCTTGAATTTAGGGAATGATTCGAACCCAATATCATGCTCTTAGTTTTAGAGATGATCAGGACCAGATCATTACGGCCACCCATTCTAAAAATGTACAATCTAGAAATGATGTGTAATTATGTTCTGGCCCTCAACCATCCCTCAAAACAAAATGGCCCGCTGCTGAATCGAGTTGATGATTAAAGACGTGCTCAGCTTTTGAACTGTTTGTGGATGTAGGTGAATGTGACAAATGACTTATTCTGCCTTAAAGCTGGTTATTGATACTCTAAGTGAATGTGACAAGGGACATACTCAGCCTTTGCGCTGGCTCTGGATCTGAGACACAGATATGACAAGGGACGTACTGTGCCTTTAAAGGCTCAATGTAGCCGTTTTCATCTCAATATCAAATCATTGCTGGATAACATTACTGTAATAGTTTCCATTAAAATGGTAAACAAATATATATTTTTTTAATTTATATTTTGCAAAAAAAACAATTGCACAGGCAAGAATTTTGCTAGGACTGTCTGGGAGTGGTCTGAGTGGGGACCTATTGGAGGGCCTAATGGGAGGGAGATGTAACCTGAAAACTAGCTGTTATTGGCCGAGAGGTTTGGAACGCTCTGTTATTGGTCTATTAACTCCCACCCAGGCAACACCTGTTGATTAGAGGTCCTGTGTAGATTGTATTTAAAACCCAGAAACCATCAGGACATAACACTGATCAAATTATTTCACGCTTTTACTATGTTAGCAAAGACAGTAGAGTATGAAGATAGGCAGAAACTGCTTCTCCAATAGAAATCCCCGATCACACTTTTAGGCGATGTCATGGTGACGTTGGCTAGCTAATCTCAGGCACAGTGTCGAAGCATGTCATCAGGTCTACCGGTAGTTTCGTGCCGAACTGCGCCTTTGGAGGCCGTCAAATCAAAGGCAGTCCTTCGATATGAAGTTGTTTTTGACAAATGAAAACATGTTAATTTGTCACTTTCACGAGGTTGGATTAATAACATGTCTCATCGCACACCAGCGACTCCGGAGGACGCATGACTTTCAACCATCGTCTCTCCCCGAGCCCGTATGGGGAGTTGTAGTGATGAGACAAGATAGTAACTACTAACAATTGGATACTATGAAATTGGGGAGAAAAAGGGGTCAAATAAAAAAATAAAAAAAAAATAGCTTAATACATTGGTTAGAATCGAGGTTGTGTCTTTAGAGTTAGAGATAATGGACAGGTAGGGAAGAATTGTTGACTTTTCAAAACCCAGGCCTGGTCTACTTGAAATTTTGACTTCACATAGGTGAGGACAGGGTTCCTGGATTCACATATTTGTATTTGTTTTCTAAAATAATTATTTGTGTTTGATTCAGCCTAATGTGCATTGATTGTATTTTACACACATGTTTGGACAATATCACTTAATACTGTCTGCATTATATATGATTGATTGATCCAAAGGGCAATATTTATACGTCGTTGATGTTCCGTGTCACCCCTCCTTCGATATCCATCCACACGGGCAGGTTGTCTTCTTAGGGACGATCAAAGATCCTTTTCACCAGGGCCTGGTCGTGCCACTGGTATGACGGCATCACATGAGATGGCATCTTCTCCCCTCCAGATAGAATGCAGTTGACACAAGCAAAGTTAGGACATTCTGGCAGAGTTGGCTGTAGCTCCTGTTGGTTGTCTTTTAATTAAGAGAGGTAGCATGAGAATGTGGCTAAGGACGATGCGCACGCTTGGTTTCCCAGGGAGCACGGTAGGCCTACTTTAGACCAATGGGGATGAGGGACACCTGCTTACTCTATGCACAGTGTGTGAAATATGTACCTAACGCACATTATATTTAGCATTCTCTCTGATGCCTCCAAAGCATGTGTTAGGGTTCGTTCCTTTCGTCCTTGTTGATCATTATTGGCTCATTGGTGAAATTAGCATTATGACAATATATTGAATTAAATCATTCAAAAATCTTTATTAACGCAATTGCAGACAGAAGTTGACAATCAGGAACATAGTATGCATGTTTCCCAGTCAGTTCTGCATCAAACAAAAAGGTCTCCAGTCATTACCTTTACCCTGAGACCAAAACCCCGCCTACCAAGCTATTTAAACAACGGCTAGTGCTATCGAAAAATTAGGAGGAACGTACACTCCCCAAAGTTGATTTATTAGAATGTTTGACTAGTCTTATCTCCTCCACTCCCCTGCAGAGCTCCTTCTCCACAGTCACACATTCTCAGAGGGGCCACTTTATAAGAAAGAAAGAGAGAGAGAACTAAAAAACAATTGTGGAATACTGTTCATCTGTAGTCTAGGACTCCTAGGAGGGAGGGATCTTATAACCCTCCCCTTCTATTAATACAACATAAGAATAACCAATTATTCTAATACATCAAACATTTTGGTACAACCCTTTTCATGACCCCTTGTGAACCCGACACATGTTGACTGATGATGGTAAATGTGCACTGCAAAAGGGGAATTTGTAGTTTAGACATCCCTTTTTCTATGAATACAGAATTACCAACTCAGTGCAAGCAGTAATGACCCAACGTTGCCACGATTTAGGATGTACGTCCTGTACAGGTCCAGAACGATGCACCTATTTGATTGTATTTGAACCCAAGCTCAGGATCACAGTCTGGGCATCGTAAAGGACCATAACTGTATTACCATTATTGCTCTTTGTTTTTGTTGTCAATTGTCTGTCAGCGTTGTTTTATCTGTTGTTGTTTATGGATGCTGTGTGGGTTGTCTGCCACCAAGTGGCATGTTTTGTCATGTCCTGCATTTATGTTTATAAACTCCAATAGAATATATGAAAGAGACAAACTCAATAAACAGTAATGATCCAATATTTCCACAATTTAGGGATTGTCAGTTATGATCATGCATTGCTTTCAACGTAAGACAACCTCAATATTTGTAGGACCTGCATTTCATTAGAAACCACAAGCAGCAGATGCAGGCTTTCAGCATACAGCGAACACAGGCAATTTCCTACAAACAGTAAAGTAATTCTGCATTTTCTCCTTTCACCCATTGTCTGGCTTGACTTGATAAACTGGTAGTTGGTATATGTCAAAGTGAGTATGTTTAAAGGCAAAATCTGGGACATTTCTTGCTTCATAATTAATTGTCAAATCTGCCAAGACAGCAATTACTTTTTCACCTCCCAATGTGGAATTAGAATTATATTGTTTGTTGATGTCAGAAAACCTTCCATACACCTGAAATAGGTACTTGTTTCACATTTCTGATTCACACTCATTCTGCCTAGATCAGTAAAACAATTACAATCCTCTTGTTTAACTGTTCAACCTTGTTTGTATTGAGGTAAAACAATGTATCAGCCATGTGAAGGGTTAATTTCTGTTCCCAGAGCACAGAGCAGCACTGGGTGGGTAGGAGCATGACAACGTCACTTTGCTAAAGTGAAACTACAGTTGCTAGACGTGCTGTATGTTGCACATGAGTAAACTCTAAAACACTTCAGACATCTCTCTTAAACCGCTACACAGTCTCCTGTGGTTAATCACAGTAAATACTAGAGAAAAATCTGAGGACACGCGCACACTATTTTACACAGACATGGGTGAGTAGAGATTCACAAGGATCGGTGAATAAATATGACTGTGTGCATTTATTTGATGGTAATCTCCTGTTTGTATCTACAGTACCTATGTTTAACTATGTTTCGTAAATTGACTCATTTGCTCTGTAAGTAGTACGGTTAAACAACTTTTATCAAGATTGGTTCATTTCCCTTAATCCCGTGTTGACAACGGCACTGAAACTATCGAGAGCTACTCATTCCAGGAAATGAAATAGGCTAATTTGAAAAAACATATATATTGTATTAATGACTGATTGATTATAATCTAGAGCTGGAGTCTATTATTATTTTGATCTGAAGGTTTCTGCAATTTGCTAAATAAAAATGTTGAACTTTAACTATGCTTGGTTTCGACATTGCTCTCTCTCTCCAGATATGGCTTCCTCCAGCATTCTACTTTCTGAAGACCATTTCCTGTGCTCTATCTGTCTGGATGTGTTCACTGAGCCAGTCACCACTTCATGTGGACACAGCTTCTGCATCACATGTCTCACAAAGTACTGGGATAGAATGGACCTGTGTCAATGTCCATTGTGTCAGGATATATTCTACAGACAACCTGAGCTTCGTGTCAACACAATGTTAAGAGAGGTTGTAGAGAATTTTAAAAGATGAGAGACAGAGGTAAAAGATGAGTCCCCTCCCTAAACTCGGAAAAGTGCCTTGTGACGTCTGCACTGGGACGAAGCTCAGTGCCATGAAGTCCTGCCTGCTCTGTCTAACCTCTTACTGTGAGACTCACCTGGAGCCTCATCAAATTGCTCCAGCCTTAAAGAGACACAAACTGATCAACCCTGTGGAGAACCTGGAAGACAGGATCTGTAAAAAGCATGACAGACTCCTGGAGCTGTTCTGTAGGACTGACCAGACTTGTGTGTCAGTTCTGCACTGAGGCAGACCACAAGACTCATGACACTGTCCCTATAGAGGAAGCGTTTGGAGAGAGGAAGGCTCACTTGGAGAAAACTGAGGCAGAAATGCAGCAGATTATCCAGGAGCGACTGGAGAAGGCTAAAGAGATCAAAGTCTTCGTAGATCTCAGCAAGAGAGATGCAGAGAGGGAGATAGCAGACAGCATACAGGTCTTCACTGCTCTGGTGCGCTCAATTGAGAAAAGCCAGGCTGAGCTGATTGAGGTGATTGAGGAGAAGCAGAAAGCAGTAGAGAGGCAGGCTGAAGGGCTCATTAAAGATCTGGAGCAGGAAATCACTGAGCTACAGAGGAGAAGCACTGATCTGAAGCAGCTCTCACAGACTGAGGACCACCTCCAACTTCTCCAGAACTTCCCATCACTAGTGTACAAACATCCACCCACCAAGAACATGTCTGAGATCAGTGTTAACAGTGATCTGGGGGGACTGTGATGAGAGCTGTGTCTCAGCTGGAAGAGACTCTGAATAAAGAGATGGAGAAGCTGCCTGAAGTCAAACTGAAGAGGATTCAGCAGTATGCAGTGGATGTGACTCTGGACCCTGATACAGCACATCACAAACTCATCCTGTCTGAAGATGGGAAACAAGTGAGACGTGGAGACATACCACAGAATCTTCCTGACAATCCAAAAAGGTTTGATCGTTTTGCCATTGTCCTTGAAAGGATGGCTTCTCCTCAGGGAGATTTACTATGAGGTGACGGTTAACGGTAAGACTAGGTGGACTTTAGGAGGGCCAGAGAGTCCATAGACAAGAAGGGGTCTGTATCACCTAGCCCTGAATATGGACTCTGGACTGTGGTCTTAATGGATGGGAATCAATACACAGCCTGTGCCTCCCCCAAGTCATCCTCTCTCTAAGAGAGAAGCCCCAGAAGGTGGGGGTGTTTGTGGACTATGAGGAGGATCTGGTCTCCTTTTATGATGTGGAGGCCAGGTCTCATATCTACTCTTTCACTGGCTGCACCTTTAAAGATAAACTCTTTCCCTTCTTCATCCCCAGTAATAATGATGATGGAAAAACTCCGCTCCTCTCATCATCTCCTGTCAATCACACAGGCTGATAAAACAATGGAGAGAGAGTCATTTTTCGGTTATTGCCATAAATTGTCATTTGTGTTGAAAAATGTTTTGAGCTTGTAATGTACCATAATGCATCTTTGAACATTTATATAAAGGTATACTTAATGAATACAACACAGCTTTGGTGTCACCCTGTCTCAAAAACAGATGGTTTTCACCGCTTGGAACTATTGGAAATGAAGCTTTCCTCCTGACTGTGCATGTAGTTGAATGAGAAAGTACTTGCCTTTGAGCTGGTTTTTTGGTTTGTGACAGTGAATGTAATAGAGGACGTACTTTTCCTTTGAGCTGGTTGTGGATGTAGGTGAGGATGAGGCCAGGGATCTCTCCACCAGGGGATGATGAAGGAGCCCTTTGGCCACGTTGCCCAGGTTTTAGTGGGACAGTTGCATCATAGAGGATGGGGTCAGGGCCAGCTGAGATGTATTCCTGATGTCCACCACAGGGTACAGGTAAAGAGGAGTTTAAATAGTATAAGTGGTACACTACGGACCTGGGTTGAAATAGTATTTGTTTTCTTTGAGCCGGTATTGAGTGCCAGATGGGCAGGGTCTGTACTTTAGGGACTATTCCATTGGTTTAACCCACATCAGGCGAGATCAATGAAGTCCACTGCATAAACATATTATACAACATATTCTGGGTTGAACTCTGCTTTAATTTATGAATAAATATACACTTCTAGGCAATTCCTTTTTCTACAAAACTCAAGCCATCATTTTGGGATTGTCAGTTATGATCATCCTTTGACATAAGACAAACCAAGCACTTGTAGGACCTGCATTTAATATGTTCAACTACTATAAACATTTAATCATCAGAGTAAATGCCTCTCTTTCATATTTGATCCACTGTAGTAATGAGTAAAATGATCCTGTTAAACCTATTGCACATGGATTCAAGAAAACTTCTGCAATAACTTTGGTTTCTGTCTTCAGGTTTGGTTTTTCAAGTAAAAGTCCTTCATCCATGAGTCTACAACAATAAACAAATGGAGTGTTAATCTTTACTATTGTCTTCATCAGCACCATCATTTTGGGTGTATGACTCTAGATTATGGAGGTAAATGAATGTATTCGCTGTTGGAAAAGTTTTGTTAACTCACCATGGACTTCATCTCAGCACAGACTCCATCTGCATCGGACCGATTCCGTCCCGCCATATTCTTACTGTTCTCGACACACTCCGAAAGAGAGAGATAGAGAAAAGATCATGTGAAAAGAGTGTTGGGTGATGAGATAACAAGGTGAGCGCTGTTAAAAATGTGCAACAACTGTTATTCGCCATATATAAATGGATTGGTACTCTGCAAAACACCAGTCTCAACGTCAACAGTGAAGAAGCGAATCGGGACACACCTATAGCCTCCCATGAAGCCTCGCCTCCCTTCCCCTCACCATGAGGGACTTGTCCATGTAGAATTCTCGGCCGGGGCTGCTGTCATTGTGCTTTGTGTCCATGGCGAAGCAGAGGAAGAGCATGTCAACCACAATCTCAAGGATAGACAGGAAGCAGTGGGCCACCAGCCAGGGGAACAGGCAGACGATGAGCAGGGGCAGCACCCACACCATGTTGTCCCGCTGGTAGTTGAGCGCCAACACACCGGCGAACACCGTGCAGCGTACGGTCAGTACCTGGATAGACACATACGAAGGAAAAGACGGAGAGAAAGGGGGTGGGAAAGGGAAAAAAGAGGAAAGAGACAAAGAGTGAGACAGTGATAGATTGAATAGTAATATTATGCTTGTAAAATACACACAGATGACAAACTGACAATAAACAATTACAAAATGGCGCAGTGTGGTGGAAATTACCACCAGGGACTCAAATTCAAACTTAAATGAATCATTGTTTATTATCAGCAAGGTGTAGAGGTTCCAACAAACTCTCATGTCAGGTCCGTTTTGGAGAAGCTGATAGCATCACCTATACGCCAAGGCGGAGAAGTGCCTTTTCTTCCAGCAGGCGGACTCGTTCCAGCAGGCGGACTCCCGCGGATATCCACCGCGGGAGTGGAGATGGAAGAGCAGATAGTCAGTGCAGTACGGTCGTGGCTTGTTCCATCCAACACAAAGGCGGTGCAGCGCTTCCTAGGTTTTCTGTTTCAGGAACTTCATTAGGGGTTTTCAGCACAGTGGTAGCCCCTCTCAACTCCCTCCTGAAGAGAGGTCCTCGACAGCTTCGCTGGACTGAGGAGGCCTTTGGAGCCTTCCGTGCGCTCAAGGAACGTTTTACGAACGCACCTGTTCTGGCTCATCCTGACCCGCCTCTGCCCTTCATCGTAGAAGTGGGGGCTGTTCTCTCCCAACACACTGGATCGCCACCTAAACTCCAACCATGCGCCTTCTACTCACGGAAGCTGTCTCCCATGGAGCAGAATTACGTTGTGGTAGATTGTGAGTTGCTGGCCGTCAAGGCGCTGAAAACATTCCTGGTTTGGACAGACCACCGGTACCTAGAGTATATACGAGCAGCGAAGAGGCTGAACCCGCTTCAGGCCAGGTGGGCCCTATTCTTCACCAGGTTTGACTTTACCCTTTCCTACTGGCCGGGACCTACGAACGTCATGACCGATGCGTTGTGTCAGGTTGATGACCCAGAGGTTTGGAGGGAGAAAGTGACACCCATTATTCCCCTGTCCCTCATTGACATGGACATCTGTCGAGCCCTGCGACAGGAGCCCTCAACTGCCCACTGTACTGAGGGTCGTGCCCTCTGATGTGCGAGACCGTCTCTTCGCCTGGGCACACACAGCATCTGTGTTGGGGCACCCGGGTATAGCCGTACTATCGTCTGTCTCTCCACCAACTACTGGTTGCCCACCATGGCCCAGGATGTCCGGGTTTATGTCTCTTCCTGTTCCACCTGCGCACAGAGCAAGACATCTAGACACCTCCCTCATGGCAAACTTATGGCAAAGGCTCTCTTCTCTCACATCTTCCGGCACTATGGGATCCTGGAGTACATGTCTGACTGTGGTTCTCAGTTCACTTCATGTGTCTGGAAGACCTTCATGGAACGACTGGGGGTCACGGTCAGCCTCACCTCCGGAAACCATCCCCCATCAAATGGGCAGGTGAAAAGGCTAAATCAGGAAATGGGTAGGTGCCTTCGTAGTTACTATTTAGAAGAAAAAGAAACACACACCTACAGTGGGGCAAAAAGGTATTTAGTCAGCCACTAATTGTGCAAGTTCTCCCCCTTAAAAAGATGAGAGAGGCCTGTAA
>NW_026288126.1:0-181335 GCF_023373465.1 Oncorhynchus keta
ACCCTTCACACCATGTTATAGAGACAAAGGCCCTACAACTAACCCAGAGAGAACCCTTCACACCATGTTATAGAGACAAAGGCCTTACAACTAACCCAGAGAGTAACCTTCACACCATGTTATAGAGACAAAGGCCCTACAACTAACCCTAGAGAGTAACCTTCACACCATGTTATAGAGAGCCCTTACAACTAACCCAGAGAACCCTTCACACCATGTTATAGAGACAAAGGCCAGAGAGTAACCTTCACACCATGTTATAGAGACAAACTACAACTAACCCAGAGAGAACCCTTCACACCATGTTATAGAGACAAAGGCCCTACAACTAACCCAGAGAGTAACCTTCACACCATGTTATAGAGACAAAGGCCCTACAACCCTTAACCCAGAGAGTAACCTTCACCATGTTATAGAGACAAAGGCCCTACAACTAACCCAGAGAGAACCCTTCACACCATGTTATAGAGACAAAGGCCCTACAACTAACCCAGAGAGTAACCTTCACACCATGTTATAGAGACAAAGGCCCTTACAACTAACCCAGAGAGAACCCTTCACACCATGTTATAGAGACAAAGGCCCTTACAACTAACCCAGAGAGTAACCTTCACACCATGTTATAGAGACAAAGGCCCTTACAACTAACCCAGAGAGAACCCTTCACACCATGTTATAGAGCCCTACAACTAACCCAGAAGTAACCTTCACACCATGTTATAGAGACAAAGGCCCTAACTAACCCAGAGAGAACCCTTCACACCAATAGAGACAAAGGCCCCTACAACTAACCCAGAGAGTAACCTTCACACCATGTTATAGAGACAAAGACCCTTACAACAACCCAGAGAGAAACACCAGTTATAGAGACAAACCCTTCACACCATGTTATAGAGACAAAGGCCCTACAACTAACCCAGAGAGTAACCTTCACACCATGTTATAGAGACAAAGGCCCTACAACTAACCCAGAGAGTAACCTTCACACCATGTTATAGAGACAAAGGCCCTTACAACTAACCCAGAGAGTAACCTTCACACCATGTTATAGAGACAAAGGCCCTTACAACTAACCCAGAGAGTAACCTTCACACCATGTTATAGAGACAAAGGCCCTTACAACTAACCCAGAGAGTAACCTTCACACCATGTTATAGAGACAAAGGCCCTACAACTAACCCAGAGGAACCTTGAAACAGAGAGCTTTTGAAACAGCGAGAAAACACAATGTCGTCTATTGTTTGTGATTCCAACAACAACTTTCACATGTCCAACAACGATGCTACTCTTTAGCAGATAAGGAAATGCCATCACACCTTCATGTGCTATGCCTTCATGAAGACGAGCCCCAGTGATGATCTATCCCTGGCCTGAACAAGCACTGGGAGTCTGTTATCGGCTGTATCCTCAGTCTTGGACTGATTTGATGTGAGACTGCTTCCTGCTTCATCCTCTGTCCACTTCCTGTTAAGCTGTGGACCTTCAGAATCATTACACTACTTCCTGTTCGTCCTTCAGAACCTTCTGGTCAGAGGAACTCATCATGCTAGAATATGACTTCCTGTCAGACTCTTATCAGGAGGAACAGATACAGGCCCTAATGCTAACATCGTCTCACCGTGTGTCTCCCCCTCTGTCTCTGGTGATCAGCCTAGTGTAACCCTATGAACTGCCGTTCTGCGCAGTTTCCCATTTGTGTCAGAAATCTGCTGTACTGAATGAGAGAGAGGGGCATGTCTGTTTAAAGTGTAAATCTGCTGTACTGGATGAGAGAGAGGTGCATGTCTGTTTAAAGTGTAAATCTGCTGAACTGAATGAGAGAGAGAGGTGCATGTCTGTTTTAAAGTGTAAATCTGCTGAACTGAATGAGAGAGAGAGGTGCATGTCTGTTTAAAGTGTAAATCTGCTGAACTGAATGAGAGAGAGAGGTGCATGTCTGTTTTAAAGTGTAAATCTGCTGAACTGAATGAGAGAGAGGTGCATGTCTGTTTAAAGTGTACATCTGCTGTACTGGATGAGAGAGAGGTGCATGTCTGTTTAAAGTGGAAATCTGCTGTACTGAATGAGAGAGAGGGGCATGTCTGTTTAAAGTGTAAATCTGCTGTACTGGATGAGAGAGAGGTGCATGTCTGTTTAAAGTGGAAATCTGCTGTACTGAATGAGAGAGAGGTGCATGTCTGTTTAAAGTGTAAATCTGCTGTACTGAATGAGAGAGAGGGGCATGTCTGTTTTAAAGTGTAAATCTGCCACGTTTTAACATCTCCAGCACCAAACCTATGTCTCCATCTGAAAACGGTGTGTTTCTATGAACTGTGGTTAAAAAGATCAGAAGAAAGGTCCTAAAAGGCTTCTGCTGTGACATCACAGGGTAGGATTTACATTTCTACAACTTTCTAGCCAGAGAGAGGGTGTTGTCTTTCTCCCCACGTCACCTCTAATCTCATTGTGTTTGAAAATCGCTGTAAGCTGCTGGGGGAGGTTGGTGGGGTGGTCAGGGTTAGGGGACCTACCAAGGACGGGGGGTGGGGGTAGTAGAAGATCTGGGTGGGGGGTAGAGTTGGTGCGTAATGAGTTCCCCAGCTGGCCCCCTGGGACCTGTGGGCTCGTGCTCCGTTCCTCTCCTGGCCGCTTTAAATCCACAAGCTGTTTATTTAGTCAAGATTAGGAACGTAACACCTTACAACATCCTGGGAACGCGGAGAGAGATGGATAATGATGGAGTAAGTAATGAAAATGAATGGAGTGAGCGAAAGGAAGAGATGGGAAGAGGTCACCTTCTACAGGATGTCATTCAACAGATGGATGTTATTGTAATTAAGTGATAACTGTTTTCCTCTTATTCAAGCAATATTGGCTTTCACATCCTCACACCGAATTGACTTTAGCCAAAGCAGACTGTACATGGTTCAGCTATTCCCTTGCCTTAGCTGCTACAGATAAATACTGTATACCTGATTCAACTGATGGCTGATTCAAAATGGTGGCTGATACAAAATGATGGCAGCAACACACAACTATACCTGATTCAACTATACCTGATTCAACTATACCTGATTCAACTATACCTGATTCAACTATAGCTACAGACAACTATACCTGATTCAATTATACCTGATTCAATTATACCTGATTCAATTATACCTGATTCAATTATACCTGATTCAATTATACCTGATTCAATTATAGCTACAGACAACTATACCTGATTCAACTATACCTGATTCAATTATACCTGATTCAATTATAGCTACAGACAACTATACCTGATTCAATTATACCTGATTCAACTATAGCTACAGACAACTATACCTGATTCAACTATAGCTACAGACAATTATACCTGATTCAATTACAGCTACAGACAATTATACCTGATTCAATTACAGCTACAGACAATTATACCTGATTCAACTATAGCTACAGACAACTATACCTGATTCAACTATAGCTACAGACAACTATACCTGATTCAATTACAGCTACAGACAATTATACCTGATTCAACTATAGCTACAGACAACTATACCTGATTCAATTATACCTGATTCAACTATAGCTACAGACAATTATACCTGATTCAACTATAGCTACAGACAATTATACCTGATTCAACTATAGCTACAGACAATTATACCTGATTCAACTATAGCTACAGACAACTATACCTGATTCAACTATAGCTACAGACAATTATACCTGATTCAACTATAGCTACAGACAATTATACCTGATTCAACTATAGCTACAGACAATTATACCTGATTCAACTATAGCTACAGACAACTATACCTGATTCAACTATAGCTTCAGACAATTATACCTGATTCAACTATAGCTACAGACATTTATACCTGATTCAACTATAGCTACAGACAACTATACCTGATTCAATTATACCTGATTCAATTATACCTGATTCAATTATAGCTACAGACAACTATACCTGATTCAACTATAGCTAGAGACAATTATACCTGATTCAACTATAGCTACAGACAATTATACCTGATTCAACTATAGCTACAGACAACTATACCTGATTCAATTATAGCTACAGACAATTATACCTGATTCAACTATACCTGATTCAATTATACCTGATTCAATTATACCTGATTCAACTATAGCTACAGACAACTATACCTGATTCAATTATACCTGATTCAATTATACCTGATTCAATTATACCTGATTCAACTATAGCTACAGACAATTATACCTGATTCAATTATACCTGATTCAACTATAGCTACAGACAACTATACCTGATTCAATTATACCTGATTCAATTATACCTGATTCAACTATAGCTACAGACAATTATACCTGATTCAACTATAGCTACAGACATTTATACCTGATTCAACTGATAGCTACAGACAATTATACCTGATTCAACTGATAGCTACAGACAATTATACCTGATTCAACTATAGCTACAGACATTTATACCTGATTCAACTGATAGCTACAGACAATTATACCTGATTCAACTATAGCTACAGACATTTATACCTGATTCAACTGATAGCTACAGACAATTATACCTGATTCAACTGATAGCTACAGACAATTATACATGATTCAATTATAGCTACAGACAATTATACCTGATTCAACTATAGCTACAGACAATTATACCTGATTCAACTATAGCTACAGACAATTATACCTGATTCAACTATAACTACAGACAATTATACCTGATTCAACTATAGCTACAGACAACTATACCTGATTCAATTATAGCTACAGACATTTATACCTGATTCAACTGATAGCTACAGACAACTATACCTGATTCAATTATAGCTACAGACAAACTATTCCTGATTCAATTATAGCTACAGACAATTATACCTGATTCAACTGATAGCTACAGACAATTATACCTGATTCAACTATAGCTACAGACATTTATACCTGATTCAACTGATAGCTACAGACAATTATACCTGATTCAACTATAGCTACAGACATTTATACCTGATTCAACTGATAGCTACAGACAACTATACCTGATTCAACTATAGCTACAGACAATTATACCTGATTCAATTATACCAGATTCAATTATAGCTGATTCAACTGATAGCTACAGACAATTATACCTGATTCAACTATAGCTACAGACAATTATACCTGATTCAATTATAGCTGCAGACAGCTATACCTGATTCAATTATAGCTACAGACAGCTATACCAGATTCAATTATAGCTGATTCAACTGATAGCTACAGACAATTATACCTGATTCAATTATAGCTACAGACAATTATACCTGATTCAATTATACCAGATTCAATTATAGCTGATTCAACTGATAGCTACAGACAATTATACCTGATTCAATTATAGCTACAGACATTTATACCTGATTCAACTATAGCTACAGACAATTATACCTGATTCAATTATAGCTACAGACAATTATACCTGATTCAATTATAGCTACAGACAATTATACCTGATTCAATTATAGCTACAGACAATTATACCTGATTCAATTATAGCTACAGACAATTATACCTGATTCAATTATAGCTACAGACAATTATACCTGATTCAACTGATAGCTACAGACAATTATACCTGATTCAACTATAGCTACAGACAATTATACCTGATTCAACTATAGCTACAGACAACTATACCTGATTCAACTATAGCTACAGACAATTATACCTGATTCAACTATAGCTACAGACAATTATACCTGATTCAACTATAGCTACAGACAATTATACCTGATTCAACTATAGCTACAGACAACTATACCTGATTCAACTATAGCTTCAGACAATTATACCTGATTCAACTATAGCTACAGACATTTATACCTGATTCAACTATAGCTACAGACAACTATACCTGATTCAATTATACCTGATTCAATTATAGCTACAGACAACTATACCTGATTCAACTATAGCTAGAGACAATTATACCTGATTCAACTATAGCTACAGACAACTATACCTGATTCAATTATAGCTACAGACAATTATACCTGATTCAACTATACCTGATTCAATTATACCTGATTCAATTATACCTGATTCAACTATAGCTACAGACAACTATACCTGATTCAATTATACCTGATTCAATTATACCTGATTCAACTATAGCTACAGACAATTATACCTGATTCAATTATACCTGATTCAATTATACCTGATTCAACTATAGCTACAGACAACTATACCTGATTCAATTATACCTGATTCAATTATACCTGATTCAACTATAGCTACAGACAATTATACCTGATTCAACTATAGCTACAGACAATTATACCTGATTCAACTGATAGCTACAGACAATTATACCTGATTCAACTATAGCTACAGACATTTATACCTGATTCAACTGATAGCTACAGACAATTATACCTGATTCAACTATAGCTACAGACATTTATACCTGATTCAACTGATAGCTACAGACAATTATACCTGATTCAACTGATAGCTACAGACAATTATACATGATTCAATTATAGCTACAGACAATTATACCTGATTCAACTATAGCTACAGACAATTATACCTGATTCAACTATAGCTACAGACAATTATACCTGATTCAACTATAACTACAGACAATTATACCTGATTCAACTATAGCTACACACAACTATACCTGATTCAATTATAGCTACAGACATTTATACCTGATTCAACTGATAGCTACAGACAACTATACCTGATTCAATTATAGCTACAGACAAACTATTCCTGATTCAATTATAGCTACAGACAATTATACCTGATTCAACTGATAGCTACAGACAATTATACCTGATTCAACTATAGCTACAGACATTTATACCTGATTCAACTGATAGCTACAGACAATTATACCTGATTCAACTATAGCTACAGACATTTATACCTGATTCAACTGATAGCTACAGACAACTATACCTGATTCAACTATAGCTACAGACAATTATACCTGATTCAATTATACCAGATTCAATTATAGCTGATTCAACTGATAGCTACAGACAATTATACCTGATTCAACTATAGCTACAGACAATTATACCTGATTCAATTATAGCTGCAGACAGCTATACCTGATTCAATTATAGCTACAGACAGCTATACCAGATTCAATTATAGCTGATTCAACTGATAGCTACAGACAATTATACCTGATTCAACTGATAGCTACAGACAATTATACCTGATTCAATTATAGCTACAGACAATTATACCTGATTCAATTATACCAGATTCAATTATAGCTGATTCAACTGATAGCTACAGACAATTATACCTGATTCAATTATAGCTACAGACATTTATACCTGATTCAACTATAGCTACAGACAATTATACCTGATTCAACTGATAGCTACAGACAATTATACCTGATTCAATTATAGCTACAGACATTTATACCTGATTCAACTATAGCTACAGACAATTATACCTGATTCAATTATAGCTACAGACAATTATACCTGATTCAATTATAGCTACAGACAATTATACCTGATTCAATTATAGCTACAGACAATTATACCTGATTCAACTATAGCTACAGACAATTATACCTGATTCAACTATAACTACAGACAATTATACCTGATTCAACTATAGCTACACACAACTATACCTGATTCAATTATAGCTACAGACATTTATACCTGATTCAACTGATAGCTACAGACAACTATACCTGATTCAATTATAGCTACAGACAAACTATTCCTGATTCAATTATAGCTACAGACAATTATACCTGATTCAACTGATAGCTACAGACAATTATACCTGATTCAACTATAGCTACAGACATTTATACCTGATTCAACTGATAGCTACAGACAATTATACCTGATTCAACTATAGCTACAGACATTTATACCTGATTCAACTGATAGCTACAGACAACTATACCTGATTCAACTATAGCTACAGACAATTATACCTGATTCAATTATAGCTGCAGACAGCTATACCTGATTCAATTATAGCTACAGACAGCTATACCAGATTCAATTATAGCTGATTCAACTGATAGCTACAGACAATTATACCTGATTCAACTGATAGCTACAGACAATTATACCTGATTCAATTATAGCTACAGACAATTATACCTGATTCAATTATACCAGATTCAATTATAGCTGATTCAACTGATAGCTACAGACAATTATACCTGATTCAATTATAGCTACAGACATTTATACCTGATTCAACTATAGCTACAGACAATTATACCTGATTCAATTATAGCTACAGACAATTATACCTGATTCAATTATAGCTACAGTCAATTATACCTGATTCAATTATAGCTGATTCAACTGATAGCTACAGACAATTATACCTGATTCAATTATAGCTACAGACATTTATACCTGATTCAACTGATAGCTACAGACAATTATACCTGATTCAATTATAGCTACAGACAATTATACCTGATTCAATTATAGCTAGAGACAATTATACCTGATTCAACTATAGCTACAGACAACTATACCTGATTCAATTATAGCTACAGACAACTATACCTGATTCAATTATAGCTACAGACAACTATACCTGATTCGACTGATAGCTACAGGCATTTATACCTGATTCAATTATAGCTACAGACAATTATACCTGATTCAATTATAGCTACAGACAATTATTCCTGATTCAATTATAGCTACAGACAATTAATTATTCCTGATTCAACTGATAGCTACAGACATTTATACCTGATTCGACTGATAGCTACAGACATTTATACCTGATTCAATTATAGCTACAGACAATTATACCTGATTCAATTATAGCTACAGACAACTATACCTGATTCAACTATACCTGATTCAATTATACCTGATTCAATTATAGCTACAGACAACTATACCTGATTCAATTATACCTGATTCAACTATAGCTACAGACATTTATACCTGATTCAACTGATAGCTACAGACAATTATACCTGATTCAACTGATAGCTACAGACAATTATACATGATTCAATTATAGCTACAGACAATTATACCTGATTCAATTACAGCTACAGACAATTATACCTGATTCAACTATAGCTACAGACAATTATACCTGATTCAACTATAACTACAGACAATTATACCTGATTCAACTATAGCTACACACAACTATACCTGATTCAATTATAGCTACAGACATTTATACCTGATTCAACTGATAGCTACAGACAACTATACCTGATTCAATTATAGCTACAGACAAACTATTCCTGATTCAATTATAGCTACAGACAATTATACCTGATTCAACTGATAGCTACAGACAATTATACCTGATTCAACTATAGCTACAGACATTTATACCTGATTCAACTGATAGCTACAGACAATTATACCTGATTCAACTATAGCTACAGACATTTATACCTGATTCAACTGATAGCTACAGACAACTATACCTGATTCAACTATAGCTACAGACAATTATACCTGATTCAATTATACCAGATTCAATTATAGCTGATTCAACTGATAGCTACAGACAATTATACCTGATTCAACTATAGCTACAGACAATTATACCTGATTCAATTATAGCTGCAGACAGCTATACCTGATTCAATTATAGCTACAGACAGCTATACCAGATTCAATTATAGCTGATTCAACTGATAGCTACAGACAATTATACCTGATTCAACTGATAGCTACAGACAATTATACCTGATTCAACTGATAGCTACAGACAATTATACCTGATTCAATTATACCTGATTCAATTATAGCTGATTCAACTGATAGCTACAGACAATTATACCTGATTCAATTATAGCTACAGACATTTATACCTGATTCAACTATAGCTACAGACAATTATACCTGATTCAACTGATAGCTACAGACAATTATACCTGATTCAATTATAGCTACAGACATTTATACCTGATTCAACTATAGCTACAGACAATTATACCTGATTCAATTATAGCTACAGACAATTATACCTGATTCAATTATAGCTACAGACAATTATACCTGATTCAATTATAGCTACAGACAATTATACCTGATTCAATTATAGCTACAGACAATTATACCTGATTCAATTATAGCTACAGACAATTATACCTGATTCAACTGATAGCTACAGACAATTATACCTGATTCAACTATAGCTACAGACAATTATACCTGATTCAACTATAGCTACAGACAACTATACCTGATTCAACTATAGCTACAGACAATTATACCTGATTCAACTATAGCTACAGACAATTATACCTGATTCAACTATAGCTACAGACAATTATACCTGATTCAACTATAGCTACAGACAACTATACCTGATTCAACTATAGCTTCAGACAATTATACCTGATTCAACTATAGCTACAGACATTTATACCTGATTCAACTATAGCTACAGACAACTATACCTGATTCAATTATACCTGATTCAATTATACCTGATTCAATTATAGCTACAGACAACTATACCTGATTCAACTATAGCTAGAGACAATTATACCTGATTCAACTATAGCTACAGACAATTATACCTGATTCAACTATAGCTACAGACAACTATACCTGATTCAATTATAGCTACAGACAATTATACCTGATTCAATTATACCTGATTCAATTATACCTGATTCAACTATAGCTACAGACAACTATACCTGATTCAATTATACCTGATTCAATTATACCTGATTCAACTATAGCTACAGACAATTATACCTGATTCAATTATACCTGATTCAATTATACCTGATTCAACTATAGCTACAGACAACTATACCTGATTCAATTATACCTGATTCAATTATACCTGATTCAACTATAGCTACAGACAATTATACCTGATTCAACTATAGCTACAGACATTTATATCTGATTCAACTGATAGCTACAGACAATTATACCTGATTCAACTGATAGCTACAGACAATTATACCTGATTCAACTATAGCTACAGACATTTATACCTGATTCAACTGATAGCTACAGACAATTATACCTGATTCAACTATAGCTACAGACATTTATACCTGATTCAACTGATAGCTACAGACAATTATACCTGATTCAACTGATAGCTACAGACAATTATACATGATTCAATTATAGCTACAGACAATTATACCTGATTCAACTATAGCTACAGACAATTATACCTGATTCAACTATAGCTACACACAACTATACCTGATTCAATTATAGCTACAGACATTTATACCTGATTCAACTGATAGCTACAGACAACTATACCTGATTCAATTATAGCTACAGACAAACTATTCCTGATTCAATTATAGCTACAGACAATTATACCTGATTCAACTGATAGCTACAGACAATTATACCTGATTCAACTATAGCTACAGACATTTATACCTGATTCAACTGATAGCTACAGACAATTATACCTGATTCAACTATAGCTACAGACATTTATACCTGATTCAACTGATAGCTACAGACAACTATACCTGATTCAACTATAGCTACAGACAATTATACCTGATTCAATTATACCAGATTCAATTATAGCTGATTCAACTGATAGCTACAGACAATTATACCTGATTCAACTATAGCTACAGACAATTATACCTGATTCAATTATAGCTGCAGACAGCTATACCTGATTCAATTATAGCTACAGACAGCTATACCAGATTCAATTATAGCTGATTCAACTGATAGCTACAGACAATTATACCTGATTCAACTGATAGCTACAGACAATTATACCTGATTCAATTATAGCTACAGACAATTATACCTGATTCAATTATACCAGATTCAATTATAGCTGATTCAACTGATAGCTACAGACAATTATACCTGATTCAATTATAGCTACAGACATTTATACCTGATTCAACTATAGCTACAGACAATTATACCTGATTCAACTGATAGCTACAGACAATTATACCTGATTCAATTATAGCTACAGACATTTATACCTGATTCAACTATAGCTACAGACAATTATACCTGATTCAATTATAGCTACAGACAATTATACCTGATTCAATTATAGCTACAGACAATTATACCTGATTCAATTATAGCTACAGACAATTATACCTGATTCAACTATAGCTACAGACAATTATACCTGATTCAACTATAACTACAGACAACTATACCTGATTCAATTATAGCTACAGACAACTATACCTGATTCAGTTATAGCTACAGACAATTATACCTGATTCAATTACAGCTACAGACTATACCTGATTCAACTATACCTGATTCAATTATAGCTACAGACATTTATACCTGATTCAACTGATAGCTACAGACATTTATACCTGATTCAACTGATAGCTACAGACAACTATACCTGATTCAGTTATAGCTACAGACAATTATACCTGATTCAATTACAGCTACAGACTATACCTGATTCAACTATACCTGATTCAATTATAGCTACAGACATTTATACCTGATTCAACTGATAGCTACAGACATTTATACCTGATTCAACTGATAGCTACAGACAATTATACCTGATTCAACTATACCTGATTCAATTATAGCTACAGACATTTATACCTGATTCAACTGATAGCTACAGACATTTATACCTGATTCAACTGATAGCTACAGACAACTATACCTGATTCAGTTATAGCTACAGACAATTATACCTGATTCAATTATAGCTACAGACAACTATACCTGATTCAACTATAGCTACAGACAACTATACCTGATTATACTATAGCTACAGACAACTATAGTTGGTTCGACGATACCCGATTTAGACGATAGCTTATTCAAGTGATAGCTTCAGTGTTGGTTGTGTGTGAGAGGCTAATGGAGGTGATGTGTGGTGTACTATGTCTTCTGTGGTGCAACAGTCTGCCCCAGCAGACAGCAGGACATGACAGGTGTGTGTAGTACTAGGTCTGAGGCAGGGCAGGAAACAGATGTGTTGTGATGCTAGATGTTACAGAGGGCTTTAAGAGGGGGGTGCTACTATCAGTACTGTCGTCTGACCACCTCTCTCCTCTCCTTCCTGTGGGCCTAATAAGAGCTGCTCTCATCTTCTGATAACAACCCCAAAACACAGGATGCAGGTCCTTCTGATCAGCATGTACCCTAGATCTATGTGTGACCGACTGGCTCCCTGTCTGATCCTTGTTCCTTGAGATCTTGAATTTGTACCTCCTGGGTTTACTACCAGGTCTGGGGCTGACAGGGCTCAACCTGGGTGATGAAAGGGCTAACACTAGAGGAGGAGCAGGTCAAGTGTTCCCTGCAGGGGTTCTGTGGTCAATATGGACAAACAGTTCATGGCTCAATCACACCAGTCATAGTACCACATGGATGGGATGCTAGGTAGATGCTTTGGTTGGAGGAGAAACACTATCTCCAGTGAGACCAAGGAGAGACACAGGAAGTGGGGGGTTAATGTGGACTTCCTGTATGTGTTAGAAGCCTTGAACAGTATACTTCCTCTTCCTGCTAACCCTGTGTGATGACACCTCTATGGCCCTGTACGGTGTGATGTCCAGAACAGCAGGGTAACTAACATGTTGTCTCCTCTCTACAGCCCATGTCCAGAACAGCAGGGTAACTAACATGTTGTCTCCTCTCTACAGCCCATGTCCAGAGCAGGGGATGGGAGATGAGTTTAACCTCATGGATCATTCAGACATCTACATACTAGACTTCAGTAAGTTGTTATTTTTTCACACACACCCTGTTCCTCCCACAGCCCCTACAAAGCCATGGCCAGCTGGCAGAGGGTCAGTCTCATTGTCACAGAGAGGGTCAATGTTTGTGGGCTGTAATTAAACCTGAGGACAGTGTGGACTGGCAGTGCCCATCCTGTCCCTGTCTCTGTGCCAGCAGCATGCCAACCCCTGAGCCTCTGTCTGTCTGTCCATATTGCAGCAGCATGCCAACCCCTGAGCCTCTGTCTGTCTGTCCATATTGGAGCAGCAGCCAACCTCTGAGCCTCTGTCTGTCCATATTGGAGCAGCATGCCAACCCCTGAGCCTCTGTCTGTCTGTCCATATTGCAGCAGCAGCCAACCCCTGGGCCTCTGTCTGTCTGTCCATATTGGAGCAGCAGCCAACCCCTGAGCCTCTGTCTGTCCATATTGGAGCAGCATGCCAACCCCTGAGCCTCTGTCTGTCTGTCCATATTGGAGCAGCATGCCAACCCCTGAGCCTCTGTCTGTCCATATTGGAGCAGCAGCCAACCTCTGAGCCTCTGTCTGTCCATATTGGAGCAGCATGCCAACCCCTGAGCCTCTGTCTGTCTGTCCATATTGGAGCAGCATGCCAACCCCTGAGCCTCTGTCTGTCTGTCCATATTGCAGCAGCATGCCAACCCCTGAGCCTCTGTCTGTCCATATTGGAGCAGCATGCCAACCCCTGAGCCTCTGTCTGTCTGTCCATATTGCAGCAGCAGGCCAACCCCTGAGCCTCTGTCTGTCTGTCCATATTGGAGCAGCAGCCAACCCCTGAGCCTCTGTCTGTCTGTCTGTCCATATTGCAGCAGCATGCCAACCCCTGAGCCTCTGTCTGTCCATATTGCAGCAGCAGCCAACCCCTGAGCCTCTGTCCGTCTGTCCATATTGCAGCAGCATGCCAACCCCTGAGCCTCTGTCTGTCCATATTGCAGCAGCATGCCAACCCCTGAGCCTCTGTCTGTCCATATTGCAGCAGCATGCCAACCCCTGAGCCTCTGTCTGTCTGTCCATATTGCAGCAGCAGCGAACCCCTGAGCCTCTCTGTCTGTCCATATTGGAGCAGCATGCCAACCCCTGAGCCTCTGTCTGTCTGTCCATATTGCAGCAGCATGCCAACCCCTGAGCCTCTGTCTGTCTGTCCATATTGGAGCAGCATGCCAACCCCTGAGCCTCTGTCTGTCTGTCCATATTGCAGCAGCAGCGAACCCCTGAGCCTCTCTGTCTGTCCATATTGGAGCAGCATGCCAACCCCTGAGCCTCTGTCTGTCTGTCCATATTGCAGCAGCATGCCAACCCCTGAGCCTCTGTCTGTCCATATTGGAGCAGCATGCCAACCCCTGAGCCTCTGTCTGTCTGTCCATATTGCAGCAGCAGGCCAACCCCTGAGCCTCTGTCTGTCTGTCCATATTGGAGCAGCAGCCAACCCCTGAGCCTCTGTCTGTCTGTCTGTCCATATTGCAGCAGCATGCCAACCCCTGAGCCTCTGTCTGTCCATATTGCAGCAGCAGCCAACCCCTGAGCCTCTGTCCGTCTGTCCATATTGGAGCAGCATGCCAACCCCTGAGCCTCTGTCTGTCCATATTGCAGCAGCATGCCAACCCCTGAGCCTCTGTCTGTCCATATTGGAGCAGCATGCCAACCCCTGAGCCTCTGTCTGTCTGTCCATATTGCAGCAGCATGCCAACCCCTGAGCCTCTGTCTGTCCATATTGGAGCAGCATGCCAACCCCTGAGCCTCTGTCTGTCTGTCCATATTGCAGCAGCATGCCAACCCCTGAGCCTCTGTCTGTCTGTCCATATTGCAGCAGCAGCCAACCCCTGAGCCTCTGTCTGTCCATATTGCAGCAGCAGCCAACCCCTGAGCCTCTGTCTGTCTGTCCATATTGCAGCAGCATGCCAACCCCTGAGCCTCTGTCTGTCCATATTGCAGCAGCAGCCAACCCCTGAGCCTCTGTCTGTCTGTCCATATTGCAGCAGCATGCCAACCCCTGAGCCTCTGTCTGTCTGTCCATATTGCAGCAGCATGCCAACCCCTGAGCCTCTGTCTGTCCATATTGCAGCAGCAGCCAACCCCTGAGCCTCTGTCTGTCTGTCCATATTGCAGCAGCAGCCAAGTTTGTTTCTTCTCACGGGAGTGGGGGGTGGGTTACGGGGACTTTATTAGAGTGATTATTCTGGTTATATTATATCAAGATGGCGCCAATAGAGATGGTCGCCTCGCCTCTAGCCCATACGGAAACCATGCAGTATTTTATTAGCCCAGAAAATCTGAAGTGTTATTACATACAGCCGGGAAGAACTATTGGATATCAGAGCGATGTCAACTTACCAACATTACGACCAGGAATATGACTTTCCCGAAGTGGATCCTTAGTTCGAACTACCCAAGGCATTCAAACTGTTTCCAGAGGCTGACCCAAAACAACGTCACATACACGTGATTAGCAGATGTTATTGGCTGTAGCGAAATGCTTGTGCTTCTAGCGCCGACAGTGCAGTAATATCTAACAAGTAATATCTAACAATTACACAACATATACCCAATACACACCAATCTAAGTAGGAATGAATAAAGACTATATACATATGGACGAGTGATGTCAGAGCGGAACGGACAGAGATACAGGTGAATAGTATAGAAAGCAGTACATGCACATGAGATGAGTAATGCCAGATATGTAAACATTATTAAGTGAATGAGATACAGTAGAATATGATAGAAAACAGTATATACATATGAGATGAGTAATGCAAGATATGTAAACATGAAGTGACTAAGATACCGTAGAATAGTATAGAATACAGTATATGCAGTTGAAGTTGACATACACTTAGGTTGGAGTCATTAAAACAAATTTTTCAACCACTCCACAAATTTATTGTTAACAAACTATAGTTTTGGCAAGTCGGTTAGGACATTACTTTGTGCATGACACAAGTAATTTTTCCAACAATTGTTTACATATAGATTATTTCACTTATAACTCACTGTATCACAATTCCAGTGGGTCAGAAGTTTACATATACTAAGTTGACTGTGCTTTTAAATAGCTTAGAAAATTCCAGAAATGATTTCATGGCTTTTGAAGCTTCTGATAGGCTAATTGACATAATTTGAGTCAATTGGAGGCATACCTGTGAATGTATTTCAAGGCCTACCTTCAAACTCAGTGACTCTATGCTTGACATCATGGGAAAATCAAAATGAATCAGCCAAGAACTCAGAAAAAAAATTGTAGAGCTCAACAAGTCTGGCTGTATCTCCATCCTGAGGCTGCTATTTATTATAGCTGGGGATTTTAACTAATTCTAAATTCTATCTGCATATTGATTGCAGTACACAGGCGAGTAACACACGTAATCACTGCTACTCTAACTTCCGTGATGCATACAAGGCCCTCCCCCGCCTTCCATTCGGCAAATCCGACCACGATTTTGCTTCTCCCCTCCTATAGGCAGAAACTCAATCAGGATTTTCCCATGACTAGAGCTGGTCTGACCAATCGGAATCCATACTTCAAGGTTGTTTTGATCACGCGGACTGGGAAATGTTCCGGTCAGCCTCAGAGAATAACATCCATTTATAAGCTGACTCTGTGAGTGACTTTATAAGGAAGTGCATTGGAGATGTTGTACCCACTGTGACTATTAAAACCTACCCTAACCAGAAACCTACCCTAACCAGAAACCTACCCCAACCAGAAACCTACCCTAACCAGAAACCTACCCTAACCAGAAACCTACCCTAACCAGAAACCTACCCCAACCAGAAACCTACCCTAACCAGAAACCTACCCTAACCAGAAACCTACCCTAACCAGAAACCTACCCTAACCAGAAACCTACCCCAACCAGAAACCTACCCCAACCAGAAACCTACCCCAACCAGAAACCTACCCTAACCAGAAACCTACCCTAACCAGAAACCTACCCCAACCAGAAACCGTGGATAGATGGCGGCATTTGCGCAAAACTGAAAGCGCGAACCACTGCATTTAACAATGGAAGGATGTCTGGGAATATGGCCGAATATAAACAGTGTAGTTATTCCCTCACAGCAATCAAACAAGTGAAATGCCGGTACAGGGACAAAGTGGAGTAGCAAATTAACGGCTCAGACAAGAGACATGTGGCAAGGTCTACAGACAATCACGGATTACAAAAAGAAAACGAGCCCCGTCGCGGACACCGTCTTGCTTCCAGACAAACTAAACACCTCCTTTGCTCGCTTTGAGGATAATACAGTGCCACTGACGCGGCCCGTTACCAAGAACTGTGGGCTCTCCTTCGTGGCCGACATGAAAAAGACATTTAAACGTGTTAACCCTCACAGGTCTGCTGGCCCAGACGGCATCCCTAGTCGCGTCCTCAGAGCATGTGCAGACCAGCTGGCTGGTGTGTTTGCGGACATATTCAATCTCTCCCTATTGAATGTTGTCCCCACATGCTTCAAGATGGCCACCATTGGTTCTGTACCCAAGAAGGTAAAGTTAACTGAATTTAATGTCTATTGCCACGTAGCACTCACTTCTGTCATCATGAAGTGCTTTGAGAGACTAGTCAAGGATCATATCACCTCCACCTTACCTGACACCCTAGACTCACTTCAGTTTGCGTACTGCCACAATAGGTCCACAGACGATGTAATCGCCATCACACTGTACACTGCCCTATTCCATCTGGACGAGAGGGATACCTATGTAAGATTGCTGTTCATTGACTACAGCTCAGCATTCAACACCTTAGTACCCTCCAAGCTCATCATTAAGCTTGAGGCCCTGGGTCTCAACCTCGCCCTGTGCAATTTGGGTCCTGGACTTCCTGACAGGTTGCCCCGAGGTGGTGAGGGTAGGAAACAACATCTCCACTTCGCTGATCCTCAACACAGGGGCTCCACAAGGGTGTGTGCTCAGCCTCCTCCTGTACTCCCTATTCACCCATGACTGCATGGCCATGCACGCCTCCAACTCAATCATCAAGTTTGCAGACGACACAACAATAGTGGGTTTGATTACCAACAACAGCGAGACAGCCTACAGGGAGGATGTGAGGGCACTCGGAGTGTGGTGTCAGGAAAACAACCTTACACTCAACGTCAATAAAACAAAGGAGATGATTGTGGAATTCAGGAAACAGCAGAGGGAGCACCCCCTTATCCACATCAACGGAACAGTAGTGGAGAAGGTGGTAAGTTTTAAGTTCCTCGGCGTCACACATCACAGACAAACTGAATTGGTCCACCCACACAGACAGCATCGTGAAGAAGGTGCAGCAGCGCCTCTTCAACCTCAGGAGGCTGAAGAAGTTTGTCTTGTCACCTAAAACCCTCAAACTTCTACAGGATGAGAGCATCCTGTAGGGCTGTATCACCGCCTGGTAAGGCAACTGCTCCGCCCACAACCGTAAGGCTCTCCAGAGGGTAGTGAGGTCTGCACAACGCATCACCGGGGGGAAACTACCTGCCCTCCAGGACACCTACACCACCCGATGTCACAGGAAGGCCATAAAGATAATCAAGGACAACAACCACCCGAGCCACTGCCTGTTCACCCCGCTATCATCCAGAAGGCGAGGTCAGTACAGGTGCATCAAAGCTGGGACCAAGAGACTGAAAAACAGCTTCTATCTCAAGGCCATCAGACTGTTAAACAGTCATCACTAACACAGAGAGGCTGCTGCCAACATAGTGACTTGAAATCATTGGTCACTCTAACAAATGGATCACTAGTCACTTTAAACAATGCCACTTTAATAATGTTTACATATCTTCCATTACTCATCTCATATGTAAATACTGTATTTTATACCATCTACTGCATCTTGCCTATGCCGCTCTGTCATCGCTCATCCATATATTTATTTGTACATATTCTTATTGCACCCCTTTAGATTTGTGTGTATAATTTGGTTGTTGGGGAATTGTTAGATTACATGTTTGATATTGCTGCACTGTCAGAACAAGAAGCACAAGCATTTCACTACATCCACATTAACATCTGCTAACCATGTGTATGTGAGAAATAAAACATTAAAATAAATTAAGTTAACACACTGGATCATCATCCAGACCTCTACTGGTTATAGTTAACACACTGGATCATCATCATCCACACCTCTACTGGTTATAGTTAACACACTGGATCATCATCCACACCTCTACTGGTTATAGTTAACACACTGGATCATCATCCACACCTCTACTGGTTATAGTTAACACACTGGATCATCATCCACACCTCTACTGGTTATAGTAAACACACTGGATCATCATCCACACCTCTACTGGTTATAGTTAACACACTGGATCATCATCATCCACACCTCTACTGGTTATAGTTAACACACTGGATCATCATCCACACCTCTACTGGTTATAGTTAACACACTGGATCATCATCCAGACCTCTACTGGTTATAGTAAACACACTGGATCATCATCCAGACCTCTACTGGTTATAGTTAACACACTGGATCATCATCCACACCTCTACTGGTTATAGTTAACACACTGGATCATCATCCAGACCTCTACTGGTATAGTTAACACACTGGATCATCATCCAGACCTCTACTGGTTATAGTAAACACACTGGATCATCATCCACACCTCTACTGGTTATAGTAAACACACTGGATCATCATCCAGACCTCTACTGGTTATAGTAAACACACTGGATCATCATCCAGACCTCTACTGGTTATAGTAAACACACTGGATCATCATCCAGACCTCTACTGGTTATAGTTAACACACTGGATCATCATCCACACCTCTACTGGTTATAGTTAACACACTGGATCATCATCCAGACCTCTACTGGTTATAGTAAACACACTGGATCATCATCCAGACCTCTACTGGTTATAGTTAACACACTGGATCATCATCCAGACCTCTACTGGTATAGTAAACACACTGGATCATCATCCACACCTCTACTGGTTATAGTAAACACACTGGATCATCATCCACACCTCTACTGGTTATAGTAAACACACTGGATCATCATCCACACCTCTACTGGTTATAGTTAACACACTGGATCATCATCCAGACCTCTACTGGTATAGTAAACACACTGGATCATCATCCACACCTCTACTGGTTATAGTTAACACACTGGATCATCATCCAGACCTCTACTGGTTATAGTAAACACACTGGATCATCATCCAGACCTCTACTGGTTATAGTAAACACACTGGATCATCATCCAGACCTCTACTGGTATAGTAAACACACTGGATCATCATCCACACCTCTACTGGTTATAGTTAACACACTGGATCATCATCCAGACCTCTACTGGTTATAGTTAACACACTGGATCATCATCCAGACCTCTACTGGTTATAGTTAACACACTGGATCATCATCCACACCTCTACTGGTTATAGTTAACACACTGGATCATCATCCACACCTCTACTGGTTATAGTTAACACACTGGATCATCATCCACACCTCTACTGGTTATAGTTAACACACTGGATCATCATCCACACCTCTACTGGTTATAGTTAACACACTGGATCATCATCCAGACCTCTACTGGTTATAGTTAACACACTGGATCATCATCCAGACCTCTACTGGTTATAGTAAACACACTGGATCATCATCCACACCTCTACTGGTTATAGTTAACACACTGGATCATCATCCAGACCTCTACTGGTTATAGTTAACACACTGGATCATCATCCAGACCTCTACTGGTTATAGTTAACACACTGGATCATCATCCAGACCTCTACTGGTTATAGTTAACACACTGGATCATCATCCAGACCTCTACTGGTTATAGTAAACACACTGGATCATCATCCAGACCTCTACTGGTTATAGTAAACACACTGGATCATCATCCAGACCTCTACTGGTTATAGTAAACACACTGGATCATCATCCAGACCTCTACTGGTTATAGTAAACACACTGGATCATCATCCACACCTCTACTGGTTATAGTTAACACACTGGATCATCATCCACACCTCTACTGGTTATAGTTAACACACTGGATCATCATCCAGACCTCTACTGGTTATAGTAAACACACTGGATCATCATCCACACCTCTACTGGTTATAGTAAACACACTGGATCATCATCCACACCTCTACTGGTTATATAACACACTGGATCATCATCCAGACCTCTACTGGTTATAGTTAACACACTGGATCATCATCCAGACCTCTACTGGTTATAGTAAACACACTGGATCATCATCCAGACCTCTACTGGTTATAGTTAACACACTGGATCATCATCCAGACCTCTACTGGTTATAGTAAACACACTGGATCATCATCCACACCTCTACTGGTTATAGTTAACACACTGGATCATCATCCAGACCTCTACTGGTTATAGTAAACACACTGGATCATCATCCACACCTCTACTGGTTATAGTAAACACACTGGATCATCATCCAGACCTCTACTGGTTATAGTTAACACACTGGATCATCATCCACACCTCTACTGGTTATAGTTAACACACTGGATCATCATCCAGACCTCTACTGGTTATAGTAAACACACTGGATCATCATCCAGACCTCTACTGGTTATAGTAAACACACTGGATCATCATCCAGACCTCTACTGGTTATAGTTAACACACTGGATCATCATCCAGACCTCTACTGGTTATAGTTAACACACTGGATCATCATCCACACCTCTACTGGTTATAGTAAACACACTGGATCATCATCCAGACCTCTACTGGTTATAGTAAACACACTGGATCATCATCCAGACCTCTACTGGTTATAGTAAACACACTGGATCATCATCCAGACCTCTACTGGTATAGTAAACACACTGGATCATCATCCACACCTCTACTGGTTATAGTTAACACACTGGATCATCATCCAGACCTCTACTGGTTATAGTTAACACACTGGATCATCATCCACACCTCTACTGGTTATAGTAAACACACTGGATCATCATCCAGACCTCTACTGGTTATAGTTAACACACTGGATCATCATCCAGACCTCTACTGGTATAGTAAACACACTGGATCATCATCCACACCTCTACTGGTTATAGTTAACACACTGGATCATCATCCACACCTCTACTGGTTATAGTTAACACACTGGATCATCATCCAGACCTCTACTGGTTATAGTTAACACACTGGATCATCATCCAGACCTCTACTGGTTATAGTTAACACACTGGATCATCATCCACACCTCTACTGGTTATAGTTAACACACTGGATCATCATCCACACCTCTACTGGTTATAGTTAACACACTGGATCATCATCCAGACCTCTACTGGTTATAGTAAACACACTGGATCATCATCCAGACCTCTACTGGTTATAGTAAACACACTGGATCATCATCCAGACCTCTACTGGTTATAATTAACACACTGGATCATCATCCAGACCTCTACTGGTTATAGTTAACACACTGGATCATCATCCAGACCTCTACTGGTTATAGTTAACACACTGGATCATCATCCAGACCTCTACTGGTTATAGTTAACACACTGGATCATCATCCAAACCTCTACTGGTTATAGTAAACACACTGGATCATCATCCACACCTCTACTGGTTATAGTTAACACACTGGATCATCATCCAGACCTCTACTGGTTATAGTTAACACACTGGATCATCATCCACACCTCTACTGGTTATAGTTAACACACTGGATCATCATCCAGACCTCTACTGGTATATCTCTGCCTCTCTGACCAGTGGTTAGATTTGGATTTTTTGTTGACTCTGACTTTCTCTCTGACTCTTTGTGTCTCTCTGTATCTGTGTTTCTCTGTGTCCGTCTCTCTGTCTCTGTGTGTGATTAGCTCTGCCTGATGGCAAGGTTAAAGGTGTTAATATCCTTTCCTGTCTCAGGTCCTAATCTGAAGACGTTATGCAAGCTTGCTGTTATTAACTACAGTCTGGACCAGCAGGGACTACCACACGACATCAGGTAACACCTTCCCCTAACCCCTGACCCTAACGCAAGCTAACTGTTATTAACTAGTCTGGGCCAGGGTGGTCTACCACACAACCTCAGGTAACCCCTTCCCCTAACCTTTAACCCCTGACCCAAGATAGCTATTATTAACTAGTCTGGACCAACTAGGACTACCACACTCTCTTCTCTCCTTCTCTTCTCCTCCTCAACTCTTTCTATCTACTCTTTTCTCTCTTCCTCTCCTTCTCTTCTCTCCTTTCCTCTCCTCTACTCGCCTCTTCCCTTCTCTCCTTCTTTCCTCTCCTCCTCATCTTTATTTTCTACTCTCTTCTCTCCACGTTCTCTTCTCTCCTCCTCATTTCTCCTTCCTTCCTCTTCTCTCCTCCTCGTTCTCTTCTCTCCTCTCTCCTCCTCGTTCTCTTCTCCTCGTTCTCTCTCCATTTCTCTCTTGTACTTCTTTCTTCTCGCCTCTTCTTTCTCTCCTCTTCTCTCATCTTCTTTTCTCCTCTTTCTCTCGCCACTCCTCTTTCTCTCCTCTTTCTCTCTCCTCCTCTCTTCTCCTCTCCCCTCCTCTCTTTCTGTCTACTTTTCTTTCTCCTCTCCTCTTCTGTCGTCCTCTTCCTCCTAGTGGTTGTGTTATTATATCTTTGTGTGATTGACAGCATCGTCAGTCTCGTCCAGTAAAAGGTTTTATTTTCCATGCTAATGTTCTGCTAGTCAACACGTTTATCTGCTACCACTACTAATGTTCACCTGATAATTAACTGAATACGTGTGTGAACACACACACCACTCTGGTGGGATCAGGCGGGTCCCAGTGACTGATCTTCAACCCCCATGCCAATCACCCCCTGTCCCACAACACACTGGAGTCATCCCCCTCCTCACACACGCTTCCAGCAAGTCAGAAAGAGTGTTACAAGAGAGAGAGAAAGGGAGGGAGTGAGTTTGAAAGGCGAGCCAGTGAAAACAACCAGTGACCTGTCATCAGGCCAGCTCTCATCTCACTCCCCCTAGTCTCCCTCTGTAACCCTCAGCCTCTCTAGTCTCATCAGTCTCTCTCCCTAGCCCTCACCCTCTCTAGTCTCATCAGTCTCTCTCCCTAGCCCTCACCCTCTCTAGTCTCATCAGTCTCTCTCCCTCACCCTCTCCAGTCTCATCAGTCTCTCCCTAACCCTCAGCCTCTCTAGTCTCATCAGTCTCTCTCCCTAGCCCTCAGTCTCTCTCCCTAGCCCTCAGCCTCTCTAATCTCATCAGTCTCTCTCCCTAGCCCTCACCCTCTCCAGTCTCATCAGTCTCTCTCCCTAGCCCTCACCCTCTCCAGTCTCATCAGTCTCTCTCCCTAGCCCTCACCCCCTCTAGTCTCATCAGTCTCTATCCCTAACCCTCACAAGTCTCATCAGTCTCTCTCCCTAACCCTCAGCCTCTCTAGTCTCCCTCTGTAACCCTCACCACTAGTTGTGCTGCTCCCTGATTGTCATGTTACAGTTTACTCAAAGCCTCAGTGAGGCTTCCCTGAGCCTGGCCTACAGAATCACTGAGAGAACAATCAACCAGAGGTCCTCAATGAATGACAAAGGATGTTGATTTAGCCAATTGTTAAGCATTGACTCTTTCTCTCTCTTTCTGTGTCTCCTGTCTGGGTCTCCTGTCTGGGTCTCCTGTCTGGGTCTCCTGTCTGGGTCTCCTGTCTGGGTCTCCTGTCTGGGTCTCCTGTCTGGGTCTCCTGTCTGGGTCTCCTGTCTGGGTCTCTTGTCTCCTGTCTGGGTCTCTTGTCTCCTGTCTGGGTCTCTTGTCTCCTGTCTGGGTCTCCTGTCTGGGTCTCCTGTCTGGGTCTCCTGTCTGGGTCTCCTGTCTGGGTCTCTTGTCTCCTGTCTGAGTCTCCTGTCTCCTGTCTGGGTCTCTTGTCTCCTGTCTGAGTCTCCTGTCTCCTGTCTGGGTCTCTTGTCTGGGTCTCTTGTCTCCTGTCTGGGTCTCTTGTCTCCTGTCTGGGTCTCTGTCTCTCTCCGTGTGTCTCCTGTCTGGGTCTCTCTCTCTCTCTTGTCTGGGTCGGTCACTCTTGTCTGGGTCTCTTTTCTGGGTCTCCTGTCTCTTTCTCCTGTCTGGGTCTCCTGTCTGGGTCTCTCTCCTGTCTGGGTCTCTGTGTTCCATGTAGGTGGGAGCTGAACGCCATGACGACCAACAGTAACATCAGTAGACCCATCTTCTCCTCTCACGGCTAATCTGGACTGGTACCCTCCCCAGTACCAGAACACCAGGGCTGAACTGACCCAGAGATACCACCAGTATCTGAACACCAGGGCTGAACTGACCCAGAGCTACCACAGTACCAGAACACCAGGGCTGAACTGACCCAGAGATACCACAGTATCTGAACACCAGGGCTGAACTGACCCAGAGCTACCACAGTACCAGAACACCAGGGCTGAACTGACCCAGAGATACCACAGTATCTGAACACCAGGGCTGAACTGACCCAGAGATACCACAGTACCAGAACACCAGGGCTGAACTGACCCAGACATACCACAGTATCTGAACTCTACTGTCTGGACTGATTCCACCAGAACCCTACTGTCAGGACTGATTCCACCAGAACCCTACTGTCTGGACTGACTCCACCAGAACCCTACTGTCTGGACTGACTCCACCAGAACCCTACTGTCTGGACTGACTCCACCAGAACCCTACTGTCTGGACTGATTCCACCAGAACCCGACTGTCTGGACTGATTCCACCAGAACCCTACTGTCTCTTGCTGTTGGCTAAGTAAAATAATTGACCTCCCAGTTCACCAGATCTTCTCTATTTTAGCCCCTGGACACTGACAGGAGGTGTTCTATTGGTGCTGAATGCTGTTTTAGCATCTGGGTTTGTGTTGCTCTAATACTCACAACTCAATGAGAATCACTTTGATTGTTAACTAGTGTTACAATGAGCAGAACATATTCTCCCTGATTGTTTTACCAGTATTAAAATGAGCAGAACATATTCTCCCTGATTGTTTTACCAGTATTATAATGAGCAGAACATATTCTCCCTGATTGTTTTACCAGTATTATAATGAGCAGAACATATTCTCCCTGATTGTTTTACCAGTATTATAATGAGCAGAGCATATTCTCCCTGATTGTTTTACCAGTATTATAATGAGCAGAGCATATTCTCCCTGATTGTTTTCTGAGCAGAGCATATTCCTGATTGTTTTACCAGTATTATAATAATATTCTCCTGATTGTTTTACCAGTATTATAATGAGCAGAACATATTCTCCTGATTGTTTTACCAGTATTATAATGAGCAGAGCATATTCTCCTGATTGTTTTACCAGTTTTATAATGAGCAGAGCATATTCTCCCTGATTGTTTTACCCAGCATATTCTCCCTGATTGTTTTACCAGTATTATAATGAGCAGAGCATATTCTCCCTGATTGTTTTACCAGTATTATAATGAGCAGAGCATATTCTCCCTGATTGTTTTACCAGTATTATAATGAGCAGAGCATATTCTCCCTGATTGTTTTACCAGTATTATAATGAGCAGAACATATTCTCCCTGATTGTTTTACCAGTATTATAATGAGCAGAGCATATTCTCCCTGATTGTTTTACCAGTATTATAATGAGCAGAGCATATTCTCCCTGATTGTTTTACCAGTATTATAATGAGCAGAGCATATTCTCCTGATTGTTTTACCAGTTTTACCAGCATATTCTCCTGATTGTTTTACCAGTATTATAATGAGCAGAACATATTCTCCCTGATTGTTTTACCAGTATTATAATGAGCAGAGCATATTCTCCCTGATTGTTTTACCAGTATTATAATGATTGCAGTTTTATAATGAGCAGAGCATATTCTCCTGATTGTTTTACCAGTATTATAATGAGCAGAGCATATTCTCCCTGATTGTTTTACCAGTATTATAATGAGCAGAGCATATTCTCCCTGATTGTTTTACCAGTATTATAATGAGCAGAGCATATTCTCCCTGATTGTTTTACCAGTATTATAATGAGCAGAACATATTCTCCCTGATTGTTTTACCAGTATTATAATGAGCAGAGCATATTCTCCCTGATTGTTTTACCAGTATTATAATGAGCAGAGCATATTCTCCCTGATTGTTTTACCAGTTTTATAATGAGCAGAGCATATTCTCCCTGATTGTTTTACCAGTATTATAATGAGCAGAACATATTCTCCCTGATTGTTTTACCAGTATTATAATGAGCAGAACATATTCTCCCTGATTGTTTTACCAGTATTATAATGAGCAGAACATATTCTCCCTGATTGTTTTACCAGTATTATAATGAGCAGAACATATTCTCCCTGATTGTTTTACCAGTATTATAATGAGCAGAACATATTCTCCCTGATTGTTTTACCAGTATTATAATGAGCAGAACATATTCTTCACTCAACACTGATATTTTTTTTTAATTGCAATGATAATGCTGCCATGTTCTTGTTTTCTCTGGTCCGTTCTCTTCTATCTGACTGATCAGATCAGTCTGTAGTGATTATCATGTTTTTAAAGGGGACATCCACCATTAGAAAAGCATCTACAGTGGGGCAAAAAAGTATTTAGTCAGCCACCAATTGTGCAAGTTCTCCCTCTTAAAAAGATGAGAGAGGCCTGTAATTTCCATCATAGGTAAACTTAAACTATGACAGACAAAATGCGGAAAAAAATCCAGAAAATCACATTGTAGGATTTCTTATGAATTTATTTGCAAATTATGGTGGAAAATAGTTCTGTCATCTCTTCTCTCTGTGTAACAACTGGACGCCACAAAAATGTCTTCAACCTGACAGAATGCCTCCAACTAACCCCCATAGTTTACTGAGATGATCCCAACCCCCATAGTTTACTGAGATGATCCCAACCCCCATAGTTTACTGAGATGATCCCAACCCCCATAGTTTACTGAGATGATCCCAACCCCCATAGTTTACTGAGATGATCCCAACCCCCATAGTTTACTGAGATGATCCCAACCCCCATAGTTTACTGAGATGATCCCAACCCCCATAGTTTACTGAGATGATCCCAACCCCCATAGTTTACTGAGATGATCCCAACCCCCATAGTTTACTGAGATGATCCCAACCCCCATAGTTTACTGAGATGATCCCAACCCCATAGTTTACTGAGATGATCCCAACCCCCATAGTTTACTGAGATGATCCCAACCCACACAGTTTACTGAGATGATCCCAACCCCATAGTTTACTGAGATGATCCCAACCCCCATAGTTTACTGAGATGATCCCAACCCCCATAGTTTACTGAGATGATCCCAACCCCCATAGTTTACTGACATGATCCCAACCACCTAGAACAAGTTAACAAAGATTATATCCATCTCCTGGTTAGTCATTTATACAAAAATACCAGTTACCTTGCTTTTCTTGCTCTGATTTTACCTATCCTGGCACTGCAGAGTATACAGCTTACCTATACTGGCACAACAAAGTGTACAGCTTACCTATACCACTCCCGTAACCTAGCCAACCGTTAGCAGCTGATGCCAGCCAGATGGCTGTGTCCTGTCTGTCTAATGAAAGTATTCAGACCCCTTGACTTTTTTCACATTTTGCTACGTTACAGCCTTATTCTAAAATGGATTACATTGTTGTTTTTTGCCTAGTCGATCTTCACACAGTACCCCATAACGACATCACAGTACCCCATAACGACATCACAGTACCCCATAATGACATCACAGTACCCCATAATGACATCACAATACCTCATAATGACATCACAATACTGCATAATTATGAAGCAAAATAAAACTCACATTTACCTAAGTATTCAGACCCTTTACTCAGTACTTTGTTGCAGCACCTTTGGCAGCAATTACAACCTCAACTCTTCTTGGGTATGATGCTACAAGCTTGGCACACCTCTATTTGGGGATCTGCAGACCCTCTCAAGCTCTGTCAGGTTGGATGGTGAGTGTCGCTGCACGGCTATTTTCAGGTCTCTCCAGAGATTTGATCGGGTTCAAGTCCAGGCTCTGGCTGGGCCACTCAGGGACATTCAAAGACTTGTCTCGAAGCTACTCCTGCGTTGTCTTGGCTGTGTGGCTAGGGTTTTTGTCCTGGTGGAAGGTGAACCTTCGCCCCAGTCTGAGGTCCTGAGCGCTCTGGAGCCGGTTTTCATCAAGGATCTCTCTAGTTTATTCCGTTCATCTTCACCTCGATCCTGACTAGTCTCCCAGTCCCTGCCACTGTAAAACCTCCCCACGGCATGATGCTGCCACCACCATGCTTCACCATAGGGATTGTGCCAGTTTTCCTCCTGCGTCACGCTTGGCATTCACGCCAAAAAGTTCAAGCCTGTTCAATATTGGTTTCATCACACCTGTCTTTTGGCAAACTCCAAGCGGGCTGTCATGTGCCTTTTACTGAGGAGTGGCTTCCATCTGGTGGAGTGTTGCAGAGATGGTTGTCCTTCTGGAAGGTTCTCCCATCTCCACAGAGGAACTCTGGAGCTCTGTCAAAGTGACCATCAGGTTCTTGGTCACCTCCCTGACCAAGACCCTTCTTCCCTGATTGCTCAGTTTGCCCAGGCGGCCAGCTCTAGGAAGAGTCTTGGTGGTTCCAAACTTCTTCCATTTCAGAATGTTGGAGGCCACTGTGTTCTGTGACCTTTGTTTTGGTACCCTTCTCCAGATCTGTGCCTCGACACAATCCTGTCTCAAAGCTCTATGGACAATTCCTTCCACCTCATGGCTTGGTTTTTGCCCTGACATGCACTGTCAACTGTGAGACCTTATATAGACAGGTGTGTGCCTTTCCAAATCATGTCCAATCAATTGAATTTACCACAGGTGAACTCCAATCAAGTTGTACAAACATCTCAAAGATGATCAATGGAAACAGGATGAACCTGAGCTCAATTTCAAGTCTCATAGCAAAGGGTCTGAATACTTTTGTAAATAAGATATTTCTGCAAACATTTCAGGATTTTTATTTAATCAATTTTAGAATAAGGCTGCAACATAAAAAAATGTGGAATAAGTCAAGGGGTCTGAATACTTTCAGAATGCCCTGTATATTAATATGGGCTATGTTCAGCCCTTTATTGTGTAGCTTATCAGAGAGATATAATATGGAAAAGAGCAAACAAAGCAAGATAAATATATATAAATTCAGCTGTCCATTAATCAGTTGGTGTGTGTCCTGTGGGGTTGAGGCTACGAACCCATAGGCTTGGCTCTCTCATACCTTCTGGGAGGGAGGGTGGACAATGAGCCTGTCATAGTGGATGTCCCCATGTGCTCTGGCAGCTTTCATGGCTGTGATCAGTTCTTTCCTCTTCTGGCAAACAGCTTCAGGATAGTCCTCGTTGAGGAAGATATACGTCCCTCTCATGTTCTTGGCTCTTTCCAGAACAGCTCCCTTGTCCTTGAACCTCAGGAACTTGACCACTATCAGACTGGGTCTGTAACCTGGGCAGACTGTGGGTTTTCTAGTCCTGTCAATGTGCTCCACCTCAATGTTCCTGTGGTCCATCTTCAATTTCTCAGAGATCATTTCCCTCACTTTGTCCTCAAACTCCGTCCAGGTCTCATATGGAGATTCTGCAATTCTGTCCACAACCATGTTACTTCCGCCTTATCCGTCATTGTTATCATGGATTCACACATAACTGATGTCCTCAATGACTTACAGGTTGCTTTCATCTTGCTGTTGTCCTGTTTCAACTCATCGAGCTGACCCTGGGGGAACTGCAGACTGGTCTTCAGGTCGTCCAATCTTTTGTTAGTTGAATCCACCAGTATTTGGACAAAACACTTGAAGCTGTGTCAGTGTGTTGTGACAACTTAGAGTGGCCTTTTATTGTCCCCAGCACAATGTGCACCTGTGTAATGATCATGCTGTTTAATCAGCTTCTTGATATGCCACACCTGTCAGGTGGATGGAATATCTTGACAAAGGAGAAATGCTCACTAACAGGGATGTAAACACATTTGTGCATAACATCTGAGAGAAATACGTTTTTTGTGCATATGGAACATTTCTGGTATTTTTTATTTTAGCTCATGAAACATGAGACCAACACTTAATAAGTTGCGTTGATGTTTTTGTTCAGTGTATGTTTGCATATAATGACAATAAATTCAAAAAACTATACTGGTATCTTTTGTCAATTTATTTAATTGTTTATTAAATTCTATTCTTAGCTCAAAGTGACTATTTAATAGTAGCAGCCATAATCCATAAATGGCAGGGTTCTGAAGAACCTCTAGGACCCTATAAAAGGGGGATATGACGCAATCAAGGTTCTTTAGGGTTAGGGTTCTTTAGGGTTAGGGTCAAGGTTATTTAGGGTTAGGGTTCATATGGGTTAGGGTCAAGGTTCTTTAGGGTTAGGGTTCTTTAGGGTTAGGGTCAAGGTTCTTTAGGGTTAGGGTTCGTTAGGGTCAAGGTTCTTTAGGGTTAGGGTCAAGGTTCCTTAAGGAACCTTTTCTACTAAAAGTGTATAAACTGTGTGCACACAGGCTAATGATAAGCACAATCGCACACCAAGTTCAGTTTTTAGAAAGAGCTACTTTTGAGTGAAAACTGGCACTGGTATATTTTGTGCATACACAATGTTTATATATTAGACACCTTTCTCTGGGAAGCCGAACGAGTAGGTTACAGCAGAGACTGTGTCTTTAGTAGAGAATCCCAACAGTAAGTCTAGACTACAGCAGAGAATCCCAACAGTAAGTCTAGACTACAGCAGAGAATCCCAACAGTAAGTCTAGACTACAGCAGAGAATCCCAACAGTAAATCTAGACTACAGCAGAGAATCCCAACAGTAAGTCTAGACTACAGCAGAGAATCCCAACAGTAAGTCTAGACTACAGCAGAGAATCCCAACAGTAAGTCTAGACTACAGCAGAGAATCCCAACAGTAAGTCTAGGTGACAGCAGAGAATCTCAACAGTAAGTCTAGACTACAGCAGAGAATCCCAACAGTAAGTCTAGACTACAGCAGAGAATCCCAACAGTAAGTCTAGACTACAGCAGAGAATCCCAACAGTAAGTCTAGACTACAGCAGAGAATCCCAACAGTAAGTCTAGACTACAGCAGAGAATCCCAACAGTAAGTCTAGGTTACAGCAGAGAATCCCAACAGTAAGTCTAGACTACAGCAGAGAATCCCAACAGTAAGTCTAGACTACAGCAGAGAATCCCAACAGTAAGTCTAGGTGACAGCAGAGAATCCCAACAGTAAGACTACAGCAGAGAATCCCAACAGTAAGTCTAGACTACAGCAGAGAATCCCAACAGTAAAGTCTAGACTACAGCAGAGAATCCCAACAGTAAGTCTAGACTACAGCAGAGAATCCCAACAGTAAGTCTAGACTACAGCAGAGAATCCCAACAGTAAGTCTAGACTACAGCAGAGAATCCCAACAGTAAGTCTAGACTACAGCAGAGAATCCCAACAGTAAGTCTAGACTACAGCAGAGAATCCCAGTAACAGTAAGTCTAGACTACAGCAGAGAATCCCAACAGTAAGTCTAGACTACAGCAGAGAATCCCAACAGTAAATCTAGACTACAGCAGAGAATCCCAACAGTAAGTCTAGACTACAGCAGAGAAGTAAGTCTAGACAGCAGAGAATCCCAACAGTAAGTCTAGACTACAGCAGAGAATCCCAACAGTAAGTCTAGACTACAGCAGAGAATCCCAACAGTAAGTCTAGACTACAGCAGAGAATCCCAACAGTAAGTCTAGACTACAGCAGAGAATCCCAACAGTAAGTCTAGACTACAGCAGAGAATCCCAACAGTACACAGTCTAGACTACAAGTCTAGACAGAGAATACAGCAGAGAATCCCAACAGTAAGTCTAGACTACAGCAGAGAATCCCAACAGTAAGTCTAGGTTACAGCAGAGAATCCCAACAGTAAGTCTAGACTACAGCAGAGAATCCCAACAGTAAGTCTAGACTACAGCAGAGAATCCCAACAGTAAGTCTAGACTACAGCAGAGAATCCCAACAGTAAGTCTAGACTACAACAGAGAATCCCAACAGTAAGTCTAGACTACAGCAGAGAATCCCAACAGTAAGTCTAGACTACAGCAGAGAATCCCAACAGTAAGTCTAGGTTACAGCAGAGAATCCCAACAGTAAGTCTAGACTACAGCAGAGAATCCCAACAGTAAGTCTAGACTACAGCAGAGAATCCCAACAGTAAGTCTAGACTACAGCAGAGAATCCCAACAGTAAGTCTAGACTACAGCAGAGAATCCCAACAGTAAGTCTAGACTACAGCAGAGAATCCCAACAGTAAGTCTAGACAGAATCCCAACAGTAAGTCTAACAGCAGAGAATCCAACAGTAAGTCTAGACTACAGCAGAGAATCCCAACAGTAAGTCTAGACTACAGCAGAGAATCCCAACAGTAAGTCTAGACTACAGCAGAGAATCCCAACAGTAAGTCTAGACTACAGAATAGAGAATCCCAACAGTAAGTCTAGGTTACAGCAGAGAATCCCAACAGTAAGTCTAGACTACAGCAGAGAATCCCAACAGTAAGTCTAGACTACAGCAGAGAATCCCAACAGTAAGTCTAGACTACAGCAGAGAATCCCAACAGTAAGTCTAGACTACAGAGAATCCAACAAGTCACTACAGCAGAGAATCCCAACAGTAAGTCTAGACTACAGCAGAGAATCCCAACAGTAAGTCTAGACTACAGCAGAGAATCCCAACAGTAAGTCTAGACTACAGCAGAGAATCCCAACAGTAAGTCTAGACTACAGCAGAGAATCCCAACAGTAAGTCTAGACTACAGCAGAGAATCCCAACAGTAAGTCTAGACTACAGCAGAGAATCCCAACAGTAAGTCTAGACTACAGCAGAGAATCCCAACAGTAAGTCTAGACTACAGCAGAGAATCCCAACAGTAAGTCTAGACTACAGCAGAGAATCCCAACAGTAAGTCTAGACTACAGACTACAGAGAATCCCAACAGTAAGTCTAGACTACAGCAGAGAATCCCAACAGTAAGTCTAGACTACAGCAGAGAATCCCAACAGTAAGTCTAGACTACAGCAGAGAATCCCAACAGTAAGTCTAGACTACAGCAGAGAATCCCAACAACAGTAAGTCTAGACTACAGCAGAGAATCCCAACAGTAAGTCTAGACTACAGCAGAGAATCCCAACAGTAAGTCTAGACTACAGCAGAGAATCCCAACAGTAAGTCAGAGAACAACAGTAAGTCTAGACAGCAGAATCCCAACAGTAAGTCTAGACTACAGCAGAGAATCCCAACAGTAAGTCTCTACAGCAGAGAATCCCAACAGTAAGTCTAGACTACAGCAGAGAATCCCAACAGTAAGTCTAGACTACAGCAGAGAATCCCAACAGTAAGTCTAGACTACAGCAGAGAATCCCAACAGTAAGTCTAGACTACAGCAGAGAATCCCAACAGTAAGTCTAGACTACAGCAGAGAATCCCAACAGTAAGTCACTACAGCAGAGAATCCCAACAGTCTAGACTACAGCAGAGAATCCCAACAGTAAGTCTAGACTACAGCAGAGAGAATCCCAACAGTAAGTCTAGACTAACAGCAGAGAATCCCAACAGTAAGTCTAGTCTAGAATCCCAACAGTAAGTCTAGACTACAGAGAATCCCAACAGTAAGTCTAGAGAATCCCAACAGTAAGTCTAGACTAGCAGAGAATCCCAACAGTAAGTCTGGACTACAGCAGAGAATCCCAACAGTAAGTCTAGACTACAGCAGAGAATCCCAACAGTAAGTCTAGACTACAGCAGAGAATCCCAACAGTAAGTCTAGACTACAGCAGAGAATCCCAACAGTAAGTCTAGACTACAGTAGAGAATCCCAACAGTAAGTCTAGGTTACAGCAGAGAATCCCAACAGTAAGTCTAGACTACAGCAGAGAATCCCAACAGTAAGTCTAGACTACAGTAGAGAATCCCAACAGTAAGTCTAGACTGACAGCAGAGAATCCCAACAGTAAGTCTAGACTACAGCAGAGAATCCCAACAGTAAGTCTAGACTACAGCAGAGAATCCCAACAGTAAGTCTAGACTACAGCAGAGAATCCCAACAGTAAGTCTAGACTACAGCAGAGAATCCCAACAGTAAGTCAGACTACAGAGAATCCCAACAGTAAGTCTAGACTACAGCAGAGAATCCCAACAGTAAGTCTAGACTACAGCAGAGAATCCCAACAGTAAGTCTAGACTACAGCAGAGAATCCCAACAGTAAGTCTAGACTGTAACAGCAGAGAATCCCAACAGTAAGTCTAGACTACAGCAGAGAATCCAGCAGAGAATCCCAACAGTAAGTCTAGACTACAGCAGAGAATCCCAACAGTAAGTCTAGACTACAGCAGAGAATCCCAACAGTAAGTCTAGACTACAGCAGAGAATCCCAACAGTAAGTCTAGACTACAGCAGAGAATCCCAACAGTAAGTCTAGACTACAGCAGAGAATCCCAACAGTAAGTCTAGACTACAGCAGAGAATCCCAACAGTAAGTCTAGACTACAACAGAGAATCCCAACAGTAAGTCTAGGTGACAGCAGAGAATCCCAACAGTAAGTCTAGACTACAGCAGAGAATCCCAACAGTAAGTCTAGACTACAGCAGAGAATCCCAACAGTAAGTCTAGACTACAGCAGAGAATCCCAACAGTAAGTCTAGGTTACAGCAGAGAATCCCAACAGTAAGTATAGAATACAGCAGAGAATCCCAACAGTAAGTCTAGACTACAGCAGAGAATCCCAACAGTAAGTCTAGACTACAGCAGAGAATCCCAACAGTAAGTATAGAATACAGCAGAGAATCCCAACAGTAAGTCTAGACTACAGCAGAGAATCCCAACAGTAAGTCCAGGTTACAGCAGAGAATCCCAACAGTAAGTCCAGGTTACAGCAGAGAATCCCAACAGTAAGTCTAGACAACAGCAGAGAATCCCAACAGTAAGTCTAGACTACAGCAGAGAATCCCAACAGTAAGTCTAGACTACAGCAGAGAATCCCAACAGTAAGTCTAGACTACAGCAGAGAATCCCAACAGTAAGACTACAGCAGAGAATCCCAACAGTAAGTCTAGACTACAGCAGAGAATCCCAACAGTAAGTCTAGACTCTAGACAGTAAAGTCAGACTACAGAGAATCCAGTAAGTCTAGACTACAGTAAGAATCCCAACAGTAAGTCTAGACTACAGCAGAGAATCCCAACAGTAAGTCTAGACTACAGCTTAGAATCCCAACATTAAATCTAGAATCCCAACAGTAAATCTAGACTACAGTACAGCAGAGAATCCCAACAGTAAGTCTAACAGTAAGTCTAGCAGAGAATCCCAACAGTAAGTCTAGACTACAGCAGAGAATCCCAACAGTAAGTCTAGACTACAGCAGAGAATCCCAACAGTAAGTCTAGACTACAGTAGAGAATCCCAACAGTAAGTCTACAGCAGTGAATCCCAGCAGAAATCTAGACTACAGCAGAGAATAAGTCTAGACTACAGCAGAGAATCCCAACAGTAAGTCTAGACTACAGCAGAGAATCCCAACAGTAAGTCTAGACTACAGCAGAGAATCCCAACAGTAAGTCTAGACTACAGCAGAGAATCCCAACAGTAAGTCTAGACTACAGCAGAGAATCCCAACAGTAAGTCTAGACTACAGCAGAGAATCCCAACAGTAAGTCTAGACTACAGCAGAGAATCCCAACAGTAGACTACAGCAGAGAAGTAAGTCTAGACTACAGCAGAGAATCCCAACAGTAAGTCCAGGTTACAGCAGAGAATCCCAACAGTAAGTCTAGACAACAGCAGAGAATCCCAACAGTAAGTCTAGACTACAGCAGAGAATCCCAACAGTAAGTCTAGACTACAGCAGAGAATCCCAACAGTAAGTCTAGACTACAGCAGAGAATCCCAACAGTAAGTCTACACTACAGCAGAGAATCCCAACAGTAAGTCTAGACAACAGCAGAGAATCCCAACAGTAAGTCTAGACTACAGCAGAGAATCCCAACAGTAAGTCTAGACTACAGCTTAGAATCCCAACATTAAATCTAGACTACAGTAGAGAATCCCAACAGTAAGTCTAGGTTACAGCAGAGAATCCCAACAGTAAATCTAGACTACAGCAGAGAATCCCAACAGTAAGTCTAGACTACAGCTTAGAATCCCAACATTAAATCTAGACTACAGTAGAGAATCCCAACAGTAAGTCTAGACTACAGTAGAGAATCCCAACAGTAAGTCTAGACTACAGCAGAGAATCCCAACAGTAAGTCTAGACTACAGCAGAGAATCCCAACAGTAAGTCTAGACTACAGTAGAGAATCCCAACAGTAAGTCCAGGTTACAGCAGAGAATCCCAACAGCAAGTCTAGACTACAGCAGAGAATCCCAACAGTAAGTCTAGACTACAGCAGAGAATCCCAACAGTAAATCTAGACTACAGCAGAGAATCCCAACAGTAAGTCTAGACTACAGCAGAGAATCCCAACAGTAAGTCTAGACTACAGCAGAGAATCCCAACAGTAAGTCTAGACTACAGCAGAGAATCCCAACAGTAAGTCTAGGTACACAGAATCCCAACAGTAAGAGATCAGAGAATCAACAGTAAGTCTAGACTACAGCAGAGAATCCCAACAGTAAGTCTAGACTACAGCAGAGAATCCCAACAGTAAGTCTAGGTGACAGCAGAGAATCTCAACAGTAAGTCTACACTACAGCAGAGAATCCCAACAGTAAGTCTAGACTACAGCAGAGAATCCCAACAGTAAGTCTCTAGACTACAGCAGAGAATCCCAACAGTAAGTCTAGACTACAGCAGAGAATCCCAACAGTAAGTCTAGGTTACAGCAGTAAGTCTAGACTACAGCAGAGAATCCCAACAGTAAGTCTAGACTACAGCAGAGAATCCCAACATTAAGTCTAGACTATCAGCAGAGAATCCCAACAGTAAGTCTAGAATCCCAACAGTAAGTCAGCAGAGAATCCCAACAGTAAGTCTAGACTACAGCAGAGAATCCCAACAGTAAGTCTAGACTACAGCAGAGACTAAGTCTAGCAGAGAATCCCAACAGTAAGTCTAGACTACAGCAGAGAATCCCAACAGTAAGTCTAGTAAGTCTAGACTACAGCAGAGAATCCCAACAGTAAGTCTAGACTACAGCAGAGAATCCCAACAGTAAGTCTAGACTACAGCAGAGAATCCCAACAGTAAGTCTAGACTACAGCAGAGAATCCCAACAGTAAGTCTAGACTACAGCAGAGAATCCCAACAGTAAGTCTAGACTACAGCAGAGAATCCCAACAGTAAGTCTAGACTACAGCAGAGAATCCCAACAGTAAGTCTAGACTACAGCAGAGAATCCCAACAGTAAGTCTAGGTTACAGCAGAGAATCCCAACAGTAAGTCTAGACTACAGCAGAGAATCCCAACAGTAAGTCTAGACTACAGCAGAGAATCCCAACAGTAAGTCTAGGTGACAGCAGAGAATCCCAACAGTAAGTCTAGACTACAGCAGAGAATCCCAACAGTAAGTCTAGACTACAGCAGAGAATCCCAACAGTAAAGTCTAGACTACAGCAGAGAATCCCAACAGTAAGTCTAGACTACAGCAGAGAATCCCAACAGTAAGTCTAGACTACAGCAGAGAATCCCAACAGTAAGTCTAGACTACAGCAGAGAATCCCAACAGTAAGTCTAGACTACAGCAGAGAATCCCAACAGTAAGTCTAGACTACAGCAGAGAATCCCAACAGTAAGTCTAGACTACAGCAGAGAATCCCAACAGTAAGTCTACAGCAGAGAATGAGTCAGGTACAGCAGAGAATCCCAACAACAGTAAGTCTACACTACAGCAGAGAATCCCAACAGTAAGTCTAGACTACAGCAGAGAATCCCAACAGTAAGTCTAGACTACAGCAGAGAATCCCAACAGTAAGTCTAGACTACAGACTACAGTTGAAACCTGAGATTTGGATCAGAGAATCCCAACAGTAAGTCTAGGTTACAGCAGAGAATCCCAACAGTAAGTCTAGACTACAGCAGAGAATCCCAACAGTAAGTCTAGACTACAGCAGAGAATCCCAACAGTAAGTCTAGACTACAGCAGAGAATCCCAACAGTAAGTCTAGACTACAGCAGAGAATCCCAACAGTAAGTCTAGACTACAGCAGAGAATCCCAACAGTAAGTCTAGACTACAGCAGAGAATCCCAACAGTAAGTCTAGACTACAGCAGAGAATCCCAACAGTAAGTCTAGACTACAGCAGAGAATCCCAACAGTAAGTCTAGACTACAGCAGAGAATCCCAACAGTAAGTCTACAGCAGAGAATCCCAACAGTAAGTCTAGACTGACAGCAGAGAATCCCAACAGTAAGTCTAGACTACAGCAGAGAATCCCAACAGTAAGTCTAGACTACAGCAGAGAATCCCAACAGTAAGTCTAGACTACAGCAGAGAATCCCAACAGTAAGTAAGTCTAGAGTCTACAGCAGAGAATCCCAACAGTAAGTCTAGACTACAGCAGAGAATCCCAACAGTAAGTCTAGACTACAGCAGAGAATCCCAACAGAATCCCAACAGTAAGTCTAGACTACAGCAGAGAATCCCAACAGTAAGTCAGCAGAGACCCAACAGTAAGTCTAGACTACAGCAGAGAATCCCAACAGTAAGTCTAGACTACAGCAGAGAATCCCAACAGTAAGTCTAGACTACAGCAGAGAATCCCAACAGTAAGTCTCAGCAGAGAGACAACAGACTAGAGAATCCCAACAGTAAGTCTAGACTACAGCAGAGAATCCCAACAGTAAGTCTAGACTAGCAGAGAATCCCAACAGTAGCAGTTACAGCAGAGAATCCCAACAGTAAGTCTAGACTACAGCAGAGAATCCCAACAGTAAGTCTAGACTACAGCAGAGAATCCCAACAGTAAGTCTAGGTACACAGAATCCCAACAGTAAATCTAGACTACAGCAGAGAATCCCAACAGTAAGTCTAGACTACAGCAGAGAATCCCAACAGTAAGTCTAGACTACAGCAGAGAATCCCAACAGTAAGTCTAGACTACAGCAGAGAATCCCAACAGTAAGTCTAGACTACAGCAGAGAATCCCAACAGTAAGTCTAGACTACAGCAGAGAATCCCAACAGTAAGTCTAGACTACAGCAGAGAATCCCAACAGTAAGTCTCTGACAGCAGAGAATCCCAACAGTAAGTCTAGACTACAGCAGAGAATCCCAACAGTAAGTCTAGACTACAGCAGAGAATCCCAACAGTAAGTCTAGACTACAGCAGAGAATCCCAACAGTAAGTCTAGGTACAGCAGAGAATCCCAACAGTAAGTCTACAGCAGAGAATCCCAACAGTAAGTCTAGACTACAGCAGAGAATCCCAACAGTAAGTCTAGACTACAGCAGAGACATCCCAACAGAATAAGTCTAGACTACAGCAGAGAATCCCAACAGTAAGTCTAGACTACAGCAGAGAATCCCAACAGTAAGTCTAGACTACAGAATCCAGAGAATCCCAACAGTAAGTCTAGACTACAGCAGAGAATCCCAACAGTAAGTCTAGACTACAGCAGAGAATCCCAACAGTAAGTCTAGACTACAGCAGAGAATCCCAACAGTAAGTCTAGACTACAGCAGAGAATCCCAACAGTAAGTCTAGACTACAGCAGAGAATCCCAACAGTAAGTCTACAGCAGAGAATCCCAACAGTAAGTCTAGACTACAGCAGAGAATCCCAACAGTAAGTCTAGACTACAGCAGAGAATCCCAACAGTACAGCAAGTCAGTAAGTCTAGACTACAGCAGAGAATCCCAACAGTAAGTCTAGACTACAGCAGAGAATCCCAACAGTAAGTCTAGACTACAGCAGAGAATCCCAACAGTAAGTCTAGACTACAGCAGAGAATCCCAACAGTAAGTCTAGACTACAGCAGAGAATCCCAACAGTAAGTCTAGACTGACAGCAGAGAATCCCAACAGTAAGTCTAGACTACAGCAGAGAATCCCAACAGTAAGTCTAGACTACAGCAGAGAATCCCAACAGTAAGTCTAGACTACAGCAGAGAATCCCAACAGTAAGTCTAGACTACAGCAGAGAATCCCAAGCAGAGAATCCCAACAGTAAGTCTAGACTACAGCAGAGAATCCCAACAGTAAGTCTAGGTTACAGCAGAGAATCCCAACAGTAAGTCTAGACTACAGCAGAGAATCCCAACAGTAAGTCTAGACTACAGCAGAGAATCCCAACAGTACAGCAGAGAATCCCAACAGTAAGTCTAGACTACAGCAGAGAATCCCAACAGTAAGTCTAGACTACAGCAGAGAATCCCAACAGTAAGTCTAGACTACAGCAGAGAATCCCAACAGTAAGTCTAGACTACAGCAGAGAATCCCAACAGTAAGTCTAGATACAGCAGAGAATCCCAACAGTAAGTCTAGACTACAGCAGAGCAGAGAATCCCAACAGTAAGTCTAGACTGACAGCAGAGAATCCCAACAGTAAGTCTCTAGACTAAGTCAGACTACAGCAGAGAATCCCAACAGTAAGTCTAGACTACAGCAGAGAATCCCAACAGTACATCTAGACTACAGCAGAGAATCCCAACAGTAAGTCTAGACTACAGCAGAGAATCCCAACAGTAAGTCTAGACTACAGCAGAGAATCCCAACAGTAAGTCTAGGTGACAGCAGAGAATCCCAACAGTAAGTCTAGACTACAGCAGAGAATCCCAACAGTAAGTCTAGACTACAGCAGAGAATCCCAACAGTAAGTCTAGACTACAGCAGAGAATCCCAACAGTAAGTCTAGACTACAGTAGAGAATCCCAACAGTAAGTCTAGAGAATCCCAACAGTAAGTCTAGACTACAGCAGAGAACAGTAAGTCTAGACTACAGCAGAGAATCCCAACAGTAAATCTAGACTACAGCAGAGAATCCCAACAGTAAGTCTAGACTACAGTAAGAATCCCAACAGTAAGTTACAGCAGAGAATCCCAACAGTAAGTCTAGACTACAGCAGAGAATCCCAACAGTAAGTCTAGACTACAGCAGAGAATCCCAACAGTAAGTCTAGGCAGAGAATCCCAACAGTAACAGCAGAGAATCCCAACAGTAAGTCTAGACTACAGCAGAGAATCCCAACAGTAAGTCTAGGTGACAGCAGAGAATCCCAACAGTAAGTCTAGACTACAGCAGAGAATCCCAACAGTAAGTCTAGACTACAGCAGAGAATCCCAACAGTAAGTCTAGACTACAGCAGAGAATCCCAACAGTAAGTCTAGACTACAGCAGAGAATCCCAACAGTAAGTCTAGACAACAGCAGAGAATCCCAACAGTAAGTCTAGACTACAGTAGAGAATCCCAACAGTAAGTCTAGACTACAGCAGAGAATCCCAACAGTAAGTCTAGACTACAGCAGAGAATCCCAACAGTAAGTCTAGACTACAGTAGAGAATCCCAACAGTAAGTCTAGACTACAGCAGAGAATCCCAACAGTAAGTCTAGACTACAGCAGAGAATCCCAACAGTAAGTCTAGACTACAGCAGAGAATCCCAACAGTAAGTCTAGACTACAGTAGAGAATCCCAACAGTAAGTCTAGACTACAGCAGAGAATCCCAACAGTAAGTCTAGACTACAGCAGAGAATCCCAACAGTAAGTCTAGAATCCCAACAGTAACAGACTAGCAGAGAATCCCAACAGTAAGTCTAGACTACAGCAGAGAATCCCAACCCTACAGCAGAGAATCCCAACAGTAAGTCTAGACTACAGCAGAGAATCCCAACAGTAAGTCTAGACTACAGCAGAGAATCCCAACAGTAAGTCTAGACTACAGCAGAGAATCCCAACAGTAAGTCTAGACTACAGCAGAGAATCCCAACAGTAACAGTACAGCAGAGAATCCCAACAGTAAGTCTAGACTACAGCAGAGAATCCCAACAGTAAGTCTAGACTACAGCAGAGAATCCCAACAGTAAGTCTAGACTACAGCAGAGAATCCCAACAGTAAGTCTAGACTACAGCAGAGAATCCCAACAGTAAGTCTAGACTACAGCAGAGAATCCCAACAGTAAGTCTAGACTACAGCAGAGAATCCCAACAGTAAGTCTAGACTACAGCAGAGAATCCCAACAGTAAGTCTAGACTACAGCAGAGAATCCCAACAGTAAGTCTAGACTACAGCAGAGAATCCCAACAGTAAGTCTAGACTACAGCAGAGAATCCCAACAGTAAGTCTAGTACAGCTAGAATCCCAACAGTAAGTCTAGACTACAGAGAATCCCAACAGTAAGTCTAGACTACAGCAGAGAATCCCAACAGTAAGTCTAGACTACAGCAGAGAATCCCAACAGTAAGTCTAGACTACAGCAGAGAATCCCAACAGTAAGTCTAGACTACAGCAGAGAATCCCAACAGTAAGTCAACAGTAAGTCTAGACTACAGCAGAGAATCCCAACAGTAAGTCTAGACTACAGCAGAGAATCCCAACAGTAAGTCTAGACTACAGCAGAGAATCCCAACAGTAAGTCTAGACTACAGCAGAGAATCCCAACAGTAAGTCTAGACTACAGCAGAGAATCCCAACAGTAAGTCTAGACTACAGCAGAGAATCCCAACAGTAAGTCTAGACTACAGCAGAGAATCCCAACAGTAAGTCTAGACTACAGCAGAGAATCCCAACAGTAAGTCTAGACTACAGCAGAGAATCCCAACAGTAAGTCTAGACTACAGCAGAGAATCCCAACAGTAAGTCTAGACTACAGCAGAGAATCCCAACAGTAAGTCTAGACTACAGCAGAGAATCAGTAAATCCCAACAGTAAGTCTAGACTACAGCAGAGAATCCCAACAGTAAGTCTAGACTACAGCAGAGAATCCCAACAGTAAGTCTAGACTACAGCAGAGAATCCCAACAGTAAGTAGACTACAGCAGAGAATCCCAACAGTAAGTCTAGTGACAGCAGAGAATCCCAACAGTAAGTCTAGACTACAGCAGAGAATCCCAACAGTAAGTCTAGACTACAGCAGAGAATCCCAACAGTAAGTCTAGACTACAGCAGAGAATCCCAACAGTAAGTCTAGACTACAGCAGAGAATCCCCAGTAAGTCAGTACATGTCTAGACTACAGCAGAGAATCCCAACAGTAAGTCTAGGTTACAGCAGAGAATCCCAACAGTAAGTCTAGACTACAGCAGAGAATCCCAACATTAAGTCTAGACTACAGCAGAGAATCCCAACAGTAAGTCTAGACTACAGCAGAGAATCCCAACAGTAAGTCTAGACTACAGCAGAGAATCCCAACAGTAAGTCTAGACTACAGCAGAGAATCCCAACAGTAAGTCTAGACTACAGCAGAGAATCCCAACAGTAAGTCTAGACTACAGCAGAGAATCCCAGTAAGTCTAGTAAGTCCCAACTAGGTGACAGCAGAGAATCCCAACAGTAAGTCTAGACTACAGCAGAGAATCCCAACAGTAAAGTCTAGACTACAGCAGAGAATCCCAACAGTAAGTCTAGACTACAGCAGAGAATCCCAACAGTAAGTCTAGACTACAGCAGAGAATCCCAACAGTAAGTCTAGACTCAGAGAATCCCAACAGTAAGTCTGACAGCAGAGAATCCCAACAGTAAGTCTAGGTGACAGCAGAGAATCCCAACAGTAAGTCTAGACTACAGCAGAGAATCCCAACAGTAAGTCTAGACTACAGCAGAGAATCCCAACAGTAAGTCTAGACTACAGCAGAGAATCCCAACAGTAAGTCTAGACTACAGCAGAGAATCCCAACAGTAAGTCTAGACTACAGCAGAGAATCCCAACAGTAAGTCTAGACTACAGCAGAGAATCCCAACAGTAAGTCTAGACTACAGCAGAGAATCCCAACAGTAAGTCTAGACTACAGCAGAGAATCCCAACAGTAAGTCTAGACTACAGCAGAGAATCCCAACAGTAAGTCTAGACTACAGCAGAGAATCCCAACAGTAAGTCTAGGTTACAGCAGAGAATCCCAACAGTAAGTCTCTACAGCAGAGACAGTAAGTCTAGCAGAGAATCCCAACAGTAAGTCTAGACTACAGCAGAGAATCCCAACAGTAAGTAAGTCTAGTAAGTCTAGACTACAGCAGAGAATCCCAACAGTAAGTCTAGACTACAGCAGAGAATCCCAACAGTAAATCTAGACTACAGCAGAGAATCCCAACAGTAAGTCTAGACTACAACAGAGAATCCCAACAGTAAGTCTAGACTACAGCAGAGAATCCCAACAGTAAGTCTAGACTACAGCAGAGAATCCCAACAGTAAGTCTAGACTACAGCAGAGAATCCCAACAGTAAGTCTAGACTACAGCAGAGAATCCCAACAGTAAGTCTAGACTACAGCAGAGAATCCCAACAGTAAGTCTAGGTGACTAGACTACAGAGAATCCCAACAGTAAGTCTAGACTACAGCAGAGAATCCCAACAGTAAGTCTAGACTACAGCAGAGAATCCCAACAGTAAGTCTAGACTACAGCAGAGAATCCCAACAGTAAGTCTAGACTACAGCAGAGAATCCCAACAGTAAGTCTAGCAGAGAATCCCAACAGTAAGTCTAGACTACAGCAGAGAATCCCAACAGTAAATCCAACAGCAGAGAATCCCAACAGTAAGACAGCAGAGAATCCCAACAGTAAGTCTAGACTACAGTAGAGAATCCCAACAGTAAGTCTAGGTTACAGCAGAGAATCCCAACAGTAAGTCTAGACTACAGCAGAGAATCCCAACAGTAAGTCTAGACTACAGCAGAGAATCCCAACAGTAAGTCTAGGTTACAGCAGAGAATCCCAACAGTAAGTCTAGACTACAGCAGAGAATCCCAACAGTAAGTCTAGACTACAGCAGAGAATCCCAACAGTAAGTCTAGACTACAGCAGAGAATCCCAACAGTAGCAGAGTCTAGTAAGTCTACAGCAGAGAATCCCAACAGTAAGTCTAGACTACAGCAGAGAATCCCAACAGTAAGTCTAGACTACAGCAGAGAATCCCAACAGTAAGTCTAGGTGACAGCAGAGAATCCCAACAGTAAGTCTAGACTACAGCAGAGAATCCCAACAGTAAGTCTAGACTACAGCAGAGAATCCCAACAGTAAGTCTAGACTACAGCAGAGAATCCCAACAGTAAGTCTAGACTACAGCAGAGAATCCCAACAGTAAGTCTAGACTACAGCAGAGAATCCCAACAGTAAGTCTAGACTACAGCAGAGAATCCCAACAGTAAAGTCTAGCAGAGAATCCCAACAGTACAAGTCCAACAGTAAGTCTAGACTACAGCAGAGAATCCCAACAGTAAGTCTAGACTACAGCAGAGAATCCCAACAGTAAGTCTAAATCTAGACTACAGCAGAGAATCCCAACAGTAAGTCTAGACTACAGCAGAGAATCCCAACAGTAAGTCTAGACTACAGCAGAGAATCCCAACAGTAAGTCTAGACTACAGCAGAGAATCCCAACAGTAAGTCTAGACTACAGCAGAGAATCCCAACAGTAAGTCTAGACTACAGCAGAGAATCCCAACAGTAAGTCTAGACTACAGCAGAGAATCCCAACAGTAAGTCTAGACTACAGCAGAGAATCCCAACAGTAAGTCTAGACTACAGCAGAGAATCCCAACAGTAAGTCTAGACTACAGCAGAGAATCCCAACAGTAAGTCTAGACTACAGCAGAGAATCCCAACAGTAAGTCTAGGTGACAGCAGAGAATCCCAACAGTAAGTCTAGACTACAGCAGAGAATCCCAACAGTAAGTCTAGACTACAGCAGAGAATCCCAACAGTAAGTCTAGGTGACAGCAGAGAATCTAGACTACAGCAGAGAATCCCAGTAAGTCTAGACTACAGCAGAGAATCCCAACAGTAAGTCTAGACTACAGCAGAGAATCCCAACAGTAAGTCTAGACTACAGCAGAGAATCCCAACAGTAAGTCTAGACTACAGCAGAGAATCCCAACAGTAAGTCTAGGAATCCCAACAGTACAGCAGAGAATCCCAACAGTAAGTCTAGACTACAGCAGAGAATCCCAACAGTAAGTCTAGACTACAGCAGAGAATCCCAACAGTAAGTCTAGACTACAGCAGAGAATCCCAACAGTAAGTCTAGACTACAGCAGAGAATCCCAACAGTAAGTCTAGGTGACAGCAGAGAATCCCAACAGTAAGTCTAGACTACAGAGAGAATCCCAACAGTAAGTCTAGACTACAGCAGAGAATCCCAACAGTAAGTCTAGACTACAGCAGAGAATCCCAACAGTGACAGCAGAGAATCTAGTAAGTCTACAGCAGAGAATCCCAACAGTAAGTCTAGACTAACAGCAGAGAATCCCAACAGTAAGTCTAGACTACAGCAGAGAATCCCAACAGTAAGTCTAGACTACAGCAGAGACTACAGCAGAGAATCCCAACAGTAAGTCTAGACTACAGCAGAGAATCCCAACAGTAAGTCTAGACTACAGCAGAGAATCCCAACAGTAAGTCTAGACTACAGCAGAGAATCCCAACAGTAAGTCTAGGTACAGCAGAGAATCCCAACAGTAAGTCTAGACTACAGCAGAGAATCCCAACAGTAAGTCTAGACTACAGCAGAGAATCCCAACAGTAAGTCTAGGTGACTACAGCAGAGAATCCCAACAGTAAGTCTAGACTACAGCAGAGAATCCCAACAGTAAGTCTAGACTACAGCAGAGAATCCCAACAGTAAGTCTAGACTACAGCAGAGAATCCCAACAGTAAGTCTAGACTACAGCAGAGAATCCCAACAGTAGTCTAGACTACAGCTAGGTCTAGACTACAGCAGAGAATCCCAACAGTAAGTCTAGACTACAGCAGAGAATCCCAACAGTAAGTCTAGACTACAGCAGAGAATCCCAACAGTAAGTCTAGACTACAGCAGAGAATCCCAACAGTAAGTCTAGACTACAGCAGAGAATCCCAACAGTAAGTCTACAGCAGAGAATCCCAACAGTAAGTCTAGACTACAGCAGAGAATCCCAACAGTAAGTCTAGACTACAGCAGAGAATCCCAACAGTAAGTCTAGACTACAGCAGAGAATCCCAACAGTAAGTCTAGACTACAGCAGAGAATCCCAACAGTAAGTCTAGACTACAGCAGAGTACAGCAAGAATCAGACTACAGAGAATCCCAACAGTAAGTCTAGACTACAGCAGAGAATCCCAACAGTAAGTCTAGACTACAGCAGAGAATCCCAACAGTAAGTCTAGACTACAGCAGAGAATCCCAACAGTAAGTCTAGACTACAGCAGAGAATCCCAACAGTAAGTCTAGACTACAGCAGAGAATCCCAACAGTAAGTCTAGACTACAGCAGAGAATCCCAACAGTAAGTCTAGACTACAGCAGAGAATCCCAACAGTAAGTCTAGACTACAGCAGAGAATCCCAACAGTAAGTCTAGACTACAGCAGAGAATCCCAACAGTAAGTCTAGACTACAGCAGAGAATCCCAACAGTAAGTCTAGACTACAGCAGAGAATCCCAACAGTAAGTCTAGACTGACTACAGCAGAGAATCCCAACAGTAAGTCTAGACTACAGCAGAGAATCCCAACAGAAGTCTAGACTACAGCAGAGAATCCCAACAGTAAGTCTAGACTACAGCAGAGAATCCCAACAGTAAGTCTAGTCAGAGACAGTAAGTCAGCAGAGAATCCCAACAGTAAGTCTAGACTACAGTAAGTCTAGACTACAGCAGAATCCCAACAGTAAGTCTAGACTACAGCAGAGAATCCCAACAGTAAGTCTAGACTACTAGAATCCCAACAGTAAGTCTAGACTACAGCAGAGAATCCCAACAGTAAGTCTAGACTACAGCAGAGAATCCCAACAGTAAGTCTAGACTACAGCAGAGAATCCCAACAGTAAGTCTAGACTAGCAGAATCCCAAGAGAATCCCAACAGTAAGTCTAGACTACAGCAGAGAATCCCAACAGTAAGTCTAGACTACAGCAGAGAATCCCAACAGTAAGTCTAGACTACAGCAGAGAATCCCAACAGTAAGTCTAGACTACAGCAGAGAATCCCAACAGTAAGTCTAGACTACAGCAGAGAATCCCAACAGTAAGTCTAGACTACAGCAGAGAATCCCAACAGTAAGTCTAGACTACAGCAGAGAATCCCAACAGTAAGTCTAGACTACAGCAGAGAATCCCAACAGTAAGTCTAGACTACAGCAGAGAATCCCAACAGTAAGTCTAGACTACAGCAGAGAATCCCAACAGTAAGTCTAGACTACAGCAGAGAATCCCAACAGTAAGTCTAGACTACAGCAGAGAATCCCAACAGTAACAGCAGAGAATCCCAACAGTAAGTCTAGTGACAGCAGAGAATCCCAACAGTAAGTCTAGACTACAGCAGAGAATCCCAACAGTAAGTCTAGACTACAAGAATCCCAACAGTAAGTCTAGACTACAGCAGAGAATCCCAACAGTAAGTCAGAGAATCCCAACAGTAAGTCTAGGTACAGCAGAGAATCCCAACAGTAAGTCTAGACTACAGCAGAGAATCCCAACAGTAAGTCTAGACTACAGCAGAGAATCCCAACAGTAAGTCTAGACTACAGCAGAGAATCCCAACAGTACAGCAGAGAATCCCAACAGTAAGTCTAGACTACAGCAGAGAATCCCAACAGTAAGTCTAGACTACAGCAGAGAATCCCAACAGTAAGTCTAGACTACAGCAGAGAATCCCAACAGTAAGTCTAGACTACAGCAGAGAATCCCAACAGTAAGTCTAGACTACAGCAGAGAATCCCAACAGTAAGTCTAGACTACAGCAGAGAATCCCAACAGTAAGTCTAGACTACAGCAGAGAGAATCCCAACAGTAAGTCTAGACTACAGCAGAGAATCCCAACAGTAAGTCTAGACTACAGCAGAGAATCCCAACAGTAAGTCTAGACTACAGCAGAGAATCCCAACAGTAAGTCTAGACTACAGCAGAGAATCCCAACAGTAAGTCTAGACTACAGCAGAGAATCCCAACAGTAAGTCTAGGTACAGCAGAGAATCCCAACAGTAAGTCTAGACTACAGCAGAGAATCCCAACAGTAAGTCTAGACTACAGCAGAGAATCCCAGTAACAGTAAGTCTAGACAACAGCAGAGAATCCCAACAGTAAGTCTAGACTACAGCAGAGAATCCCAACAGTAAGTCAGAGAATAGACTACAGCAGAGAATCCCAACAGTAAGTCTAGACTACAGCAGAGAATCCCAACAGTAAGTCTAGACTACAGCAGAGAATCCCAACAGTAAGTCTAGACTACAGCAGCAACAGAATCTAGACTACAGCAGAGAATCCCAACAGTAAGTCTAGACTACAGCAGAGAATCCCAACAGTAAGTCTAGGAATCCCAACAGTAAGTCTAGACTACAGCAGAGAATCCCAACAGTAAGTCTAGACTACAGCAGAGAATCCCAACAGTAAGTCTAGGTGACAGCAGAGAATCCCAACTAGACTACAGCAGAGAATCCCAACAGTCTAGACTACAGCAGAGAATCCCAACAGTAAGTCTAGACTACAGCAGAGAATCCCAACAGTAAGTCTAGACTACAGCAGAGAATCCCAACAGTAAGTCTAGACTACAGCAGAGAATCCCAACAGTAAGTCTAGACTACAGCAGAGAATCCCAACAGTAAGTCTAGACTACAGCAGAGAATCCCAACAGTAAGTCTAGACTACAGCAGAGAATCCCAACAGTAAGTCTAGACTACAGCAGAGAATCCCAACAGTAAGTCTAGACTACAGCAGAGAATCCCAACAGTAAGAATCCCAACAGTAAGTCTAGACTACAGCAGAGAATCCCAACAGTAAGTCTAGACTACAGCAGAGAATCTAGACTACAGCAGAGAATCCCAACAGTAAGTCTAGACTACAGCAGAGAATCCCAACAGTAAGTCTCTACAGCAGAGAATCCCAACAGTAAGTCTAGACAGCAGAGAATCCCAACAGTAAGTCTAGACTACAGCAGAGAATCCCAACAGTAAGTCTAGACTACAGCAGAGAATCCCAACACAGTAAGTACAGCAGAGAACTAAGTCTAGCAGAGAATCCCAACAGTAAGTCTAGACTACAGCAGAGAATCCCAGTAAGTCTAGTACAGCAAGTCCAACAGTAAGTCTAGACTACAGCAGAGAATCCCAACAGTAAGTCTAGACTACAGCAGAGAATCCCAACAGTAAGTCTAGACTACAGCAGAGAATCCAACAGTAACAGTAGAGTCAGTAAGACTACAGCAGAGAATCCCAACAGTAAGTCTAGACTACAGCAGAGAATCCCAACAGTAAGTCTAGACTACAGCAGAGAATCCCAACAGTAAGTCTAGACTACAGCAGAGAATCCCAACAGTAAGTCTAGACTACAGCAGAGAATCCCAACAGTAAGTCTAGACTACAGCAGAGAATCCCAACAGTAAGTCTAGACTACAGCAGAGAATCCCAACAGTAAGTCTAGACAGAGAATCCCAACAGTAAATCTAGACTACAGCAGAGAATCCCAACAGTAAGTCTAGACTACAGCAGAGAATCCCAACAGTAAGTCTAGACTACAGCAGAGAATCCCAACAGTAAGTCTAGACTACAGCAGAGAATCCCAACAGTAAGTCTAGACTACAGCAGAGAATCCCAACAGTAAGTCTAGACTACAGCAGAGAATCCCAACAGTAAGTCTAGACTACAGACTACAGTAGAGAATCAACAGTAAGTCTAGACTACAGCAGAGAATCCCAACAGTCTAGACTACAGCAGAGAATCCCAACAGTAAGTCTAGACTACAGCAGAGAATCCCAACAGTAAGTCTAGACTACAGCAGAGAATCCCAACAGTAAGTCTAGACTACAGCAGAGAATCCCAACAGTAAGTCTAGACTACAGCAGAGAATCCCAACAGTAAGTCTAGACTACAGCAGAGAATCCCAACAGTAAGTCTAGACTACAGCAGAGAATCCCAACAGTAAGTCTAGGTTACAGCAGAGAATCCCAACAGTAAGTCTAGACTACAGCAGAGAATCCCAACAGTAAGTCTAGACTACAGCAGAGAATCCCAACAGTAAGTCTAGACTACAGCAGAGAATCCCAACAGTAAGTCTAGACTACAGCAGAGAATCCCAACAGTAAGTCTAGACTACAGCAGAGAATCCCAACAGTAAGTCTCTACAGCAGGTGACAGCAGAGAATCAGTAAGTCTAGACTACAGCAGAGAATCCCAACAGTAAGTCTAGACTACAGCAGAGAATCCCAACAGTAAGTCTAGACTACAGCAGAGAATCCCAACAGTAAGTCTAGACTACAGCAGAGAATCCCAACAGTAAGTCTAGACTACAGCAGAGAATCCCAACAGTAAGTCTAGACTAAGCAGAGAATCCCAACAGTAAGTCTAGACTACAGCAGAGAATCCCAACAGTAAGTCTAGACTACAGCAGAGAATCCCAACAGTAAGTCTAGACTACAGCAGAGAATCCCAACAGTAAGTCTAGACTACAGCAGAGAATCCCAACAGTAAGTCTAGACTACAGCAGAGAATCCCAACAGTAAGTCTAGTTACAGCAGAGAATCCCAACAGTAAGTCTAGACTACAGCAGAGAATCCCAACAGTAAGTCTAGACTACAGCAGAGAATCCCAACAGTAAGTCTAGACTACAGCAGAGAATCCCAAGTCAGTAAGTCTAAGTCTAGACTACAGCAGAGAATCCCAACAGTAAGTCTAGACTACAGCAGAGAATCCCAACAGTAAGTCTAGACTACAGCAGAATCCCAACAGTAAGTCTAGAGAATCCCAACAGTAAGTCTAGACTACAGCAGAGTAACAGTAAGTCTAGACTACAGCAGAGAATCCCAACAGTAAGTCTAGACTACAGTCTAGACTACAGCAGAGAATCCCAACAGTAAGTCTAGACTACAGCAGAGAATCCCAACAGTAAGTCTAGACTACAGCAGAGAATCCCAACAGTAAGTCTAGACTACAGCAGAGAATCCCAACAGTAAGTCTAGACTACAGCAGAGAATCCCAACAGTAAGTCTAGTACAGCAGAGAATCCCAACAGTAAGTCTGACAGCAGAGAATCCCAACAGTAAGTCTAGACTACAGCAGAGAATCCCAACAGTAAGTCTAGGTGACAGCAGAGAATCCCAACAGTAAGTCTAGACTACAGCAGAGAAAACAGTAAGTCCAAGCAGAGAATCCCAAAGTAAGTCTAGACTACAGCAGAGAATCCCAACAGTAAGTCTAGACTACAGCAGAGAATCCCAACAGTAAGTCTAGACTACAGCAGAGAATCCCAACAGTAAGTCTAGACTACAGCAGAGAATCCCAACAGTAAGTCTAGACTACAGCAGAGAATCCCAACAGTAAGTCTAGACTACAGCAGAGAATCCCAACAGTAAGTCTAGACTACAGCAGAGAATCCCAACAGTAAGTCTAGACTACAGCAGAGAATCCCAACAGTAAGTCTAGACTACAGCAGAGAATCCCAACAGTAAGTCTAGACTACAGCAGAGAATCCCAACAGTAAGTCCAGGTTACAGCAGAGAATCCCAACAGTAAGTCTAGACAACAGCAGAGAATCCCAACAGTAAGTCTAGACTACAGCAGAGAATCCCAACAGTAAGTCTAGACTACAGCAGAGAATCCCAACAGTAAGTCTAGACTACAGCAGAGAATCCCAACAGTAAGTCTACACTACAGCAGAGAATCCCAACAGTAAGTCTAGACAACAGCAGAGAATCCCAACAGTAAGTCTAGACTACAGCAGAGAATCCCAACAGTAAGTCTAGTACAGCAGAGACAGTAAGTCTAGACTACAGCAGAGAATCCCAACAGTAAGTCTAGACACAGCAGAGAATCCCAACAGTAAGTCTAGACTACAGAGAATCCCAACAGTAAGTCTAGACTACAGCAGAGAATCCCAACAGTAAGTCTAGACTACAGCAGAGAATCCCAACAGTAAATCCCAACAGTAAGTCTAGACTACAGCAGAGAATCCCAACAGTAAGTCTAGACTACAGCAGAGAATCCCAACAGTAAGTCTAGACTACAGCAGAGAATCCCAACAGTAAGTCTAGACTACAGCAGAGAATCCCAACAGTAAGTCTAGACTACAGCAGAGAATCCCAACAGTAAGTCTAGACTACAGCAGAGTAAGAATACAGCCCAACAGAGAATCCCAACAGTAAGTCTAGACTACAGCAGAGAATCCCAACAGTAAGTCTAGACTACAGCAGAGAATCCCAACAGTAAGTCTAGACTACAGCAGAGAATCCCAACAGTAAGTCTAGACTACAGCAGAGAATCCCAACAGTAAGTCTAGACTACAGCAGAGAATCCCAACAGTAAGTCTAGACTACAGCAGAGAATCCCAACAGTAAGTCTAGACTACAGCAGAGAATCCCAACAGTAAGTCTAGACTACAGCAGAGAATCCCAACAGTAAGTCTAGACTACAGCAGAGAATCCCAACAGTAAGTCTAGACTACAGCAGAGAATCCCAACAGTAAGTCTAGACTACAGCAGAGAATCCCAACAGTAAGTCTAGACTACAGCAGAGAATCCCAACAGTAAGTCTAGACTACAGCAGAGAATCCCAACAGTAAAAGACTCTAGACTACAGCAGAGAATCCCAACAGTAAGTCTAGACTACAGCAGAGAATCCCAACAGTAAGTCTAGACTACAGCAGAGAATCCCAACAGTAAGTCTAGACTACAGCAGAGAATCCCAACAGTAAGTCTAGACTACAGCAGAGAATCCCAACAGTAAGTCTAGACTACAGCAGAGAATCCCAACAGTAAGTCTAGACTACAGCAGAGAATCCCAACAGTAAGTCTAGACTACAGCAGAGAATCAACAGTAAGTCACACAGAGAATCCCAACAGTAAGTCTAGACTACAGCAGAGAATCTAGACTACACAGTAAGTCTAGTACAGCAGAGACTACAGCAGAGAATCCCACAGCAGAGAATCCCAAAGTCTAGACTACAGCAGAGAATCCCAACAGTAAGTCTAGACTACAGCAGAGAATCCCAACAGTAAGTCTAGACTACAGCAGAGAATCCCAACAGTAAGTCTAGACTACAGCAGAGAATCCCAACAGTAAGTCTAGACTACAGCAGAGAATCCCAACAGTAAGTCTAGACTACAGCAGAGAATCCCAACAGTAAGTCTAGACTACAGCAGAGAATCCCAACAGTAAGTCTAGACTACAGCAGAGAATCCCAACAGTAAGTCTAGACTACAGCTTAGAATCCCAACATTAAATCTAGACTACAGTAGAGAATCCCAACAGTAAGTCTAGGTTACAGCAGAGAATCCCAACAGTAAGTCTAGACTACAGCAGAGAATCCCAACAGTAAGTCTAGACTACAGCAGAGAATCCCAACAGTAAGTCTAGACTACAGTAGAGAATCCCAACAGTAAGTCTAGGTGACAGCAGAGAATCCCAACAGTAAGTCTAGACTACAGTAGAGAATCCCAACAGTAAGTCTAGGTGACAGCAGAGAATCCCAACAGTAAGTCTAGACTACAGCAGAGAATCCCAACAGTAAATCTAGACTACAGCAGAGAATCCCAACAGTAAGTCTAGACTACAGCAGAGAATCCCAACAGTAAGTCTAGGTTACAGCAGAGAATCCCAACAGTAAGTCTAGACTACAGCAGAGAATCCCAACAGTAAGTCTAGACTACAGCAGAGAATCCCAACAGTAAGTCTAGGTTACAGCAGAGAATCCCAACAGTAAGTCTAGACTACAGCAGAGAATCCCAACAGTAAGTCTAGACTACAGCAGAGAATCCCAACAGTAAGTCTAGACTACAGCAGAGAATCCCAACAGTAAGTCTAGACTACAGCAGAGACTAACAGCAGAGAATCCCAACAGTAAGTCTAGACTACAGCAGAGAATCCCAACAGTAAGTCTAGACTACAGCAGAGAATCCCAACAGTAAGTCTAGACTACAGCAGAGAATCCCAACAAGTCAGTACAAGAGAATCCCAACAGTAAGTCTAGACTACAGCAGAGAATCCCAACAGTAAGTCTAGACTACAGCAGAGAATCCCAACAGTAAATCTAGACTACAGTAGAGAATCCCAACAGTAAGTCTAGGTTACAGCAGAGAATCCCAAACGTTAGTCTAGACTACAGCAGAGAATCCCAACAGTAAGTCTAGACTACAGCAGAGAATCCCAACAGTAAGTCTAGACTACAGCAGAGAATCCCAACAGTAAGTCTAGACTACAGCAGAGAATCCCAACAGTAAGTCTAGACTACAGCAGAGAACCCCAACAGTAAGTCCAGGTTACAGCAGAGAATCCCAACAGCAAGTCTAGACTACAGCAGAGAATCCCAACAGTAAGTCTAGACTACAGCAGAGAATCCCAACAGTAAGTCTAGACTACAGCAGAGAATCCCAACAGTAAGTCTAGACTACAGTAGAGAATCCCAACAGTAAGTCAGAGAATCCCAACAGTAAGTCTTACAGCAGAGAATCCCAACAGTAAGTCTAGACTACAGCAGAGAATCCCAACAGTAAATCTAGACTACAGTAGAGAATCCCAACAGTAAGTCCAGGTTACAGCAGAGAATCCCAACAGCAAGTCTAGACTACAGCAGAGAATCCCAACAGTAAGTCTAGACTACAGCAGAGAATCCCAACAGTAAGTCTAGACTACAGCAGAGAATCCCAACAGTAAGTCTAGACTACAGCAGAGAATCCCAACAGTAAGTCTAGACTACAGCAGAGAATCCCAACAGTAAGTCTAGACTACAGCAGAGAATCCCAACAGTAAGTCTAGACTACAGCAGAGAATCCCAACAGTAAGTCTAGACTACAGCAGAGAATCCCAACAGTAAGTCTAGACTACAGCAGAGAATCCCAACAGTAAGTCTAGACCCAACAGTAAGTCTAGGTGACAGCAGAGAATCCCAACAGTAAGTCTAGACTACAGCAGAGAATCCCAACAGTAAGTCTAGACTACAGCAGAGAATCCCAACAGTAAGTCTAGACTACAGCAGAGAATCCCAACAGTAAGTCTAGGTGACAGCAGAGAATCCCAACAGTAAGTCTAGCAGAGAACTACAGCAGAGAATCCCAACAGTAAGTCTAGACTACAGCAGAGAATCCCAACAGTAAGTCTCCCAACAGTAAGACTACAGCAGAGAATCCCAACAGTAAGTCTAGACTACAGCAGAGAATCCCAACAGTAAGTCTAGACTACAGCAGAGAATCCCAACAGTAAGTCTAGACTACAGCAGAGAATCCCAACAGTAAGTCTAGGTTACAGCAGAGAATCCCAACAGTAAGTCTAGACTACAGCAGAGAATCCCAACAGTAAGTCTCCCAACAGACTACAGCAGAGAATCCCAACAGTAAGTCTAGACTACAGCAGAGAATCCCAACAGTAAGTCTAGGTGACAGCAGAGAATCCCAACAGTAAGTCTAGACTACAGCAGAGAATCCCAACAGTAAGTCTAGACTACAGCAGAGAATCCCAACAGTAAGTCTAGACTACAGCAGAGAATCCCAACAGTAAGTCTAGACTACAGCAGAGAATCCCAACAGTAAGTCTAGACTACAGCAGAGAATCCCAACAGTAAGTCTAGACTACAGCAGAGAATCCCAACAGTAAGTCTAGACTACAGCAGAGAATCCCAACAGTAAGTCTAGACTACAGCAGAGAATCCCAACAGTAAGTCTAGTACAGCAGAGAATCCCAACAGTAAGTCTAGACTACAGCAGAGAATCCCAACAGTAAGTCTAGACTACAGCAGAGAATCCCAACAGTAAGTCTAGACTACAGAATCCCAACAGTAAGTCTAGGTGACAGCAGAGAATCCCAACAGTAAGTCTAGACTACAGCAGAGAATCCCAACAGTAAGTCTAGACTACAGCAGAGAATCCTAGACTACAGCAGAGAATCCCAACAGTAAGTCTAGACTACAGCAGAGAATCCCAACCCAACAGTAAGTCTAGACTACAGCAGAGAATCCCAACAGTAAGTCTAGGTGACAGCAGAGAATCCCAACAGTAAGTCTAGACTACAGTAGAGAATCCCAACAGTAAGTCTAGACTACAGCAGAGAATCCCAACAGTAAGTCTAGACTACAGCAGAGAATCCCAACAGTCTAGACTACAAGAATCCCAACAGTCTAGACTACAGTAGAGAATCCCAACAGTAAGTCTAGACTACAGCAGAGAATCCCAACAGTAAGTCTAGACTACAGCAGAGAATCCCAACAGTAAGTCTAGGTTACAGCAGAGAATCCCAACAGTAAGTCTAGACTACAGCAGAGAATCCCAACAGTAAGTCTAGACTACAGCAGAGAATCCCAACAGTAAGTCTAGACTACAGCAGAGAATCCCAACAGTAAGTCTAGGTGACAGCAGAGAATCCCAACAGTAAGTCTAGACTACAGCAGAGAATCCCAACAGTAAGTCTAGACTACAGCAGAGAATCCCAACAGTAAGTCTAGACTACAGCAGAGAATCCCAACAGTAAGTCTAGACTACAGCAGAGAATCCCAACAGTAAGTCTAGGTTACAGCAGAGAATCCCAACAGTAAGTCTAGACTACAGCAGAGAATCCCAACAGTAAGTCTAGACTACAGCAGAGAATCCCAACAGTAAGTCTAGACTACAGCAGAGAATCCCAACAGTAAGTCTAGACTACAGCAGAGAATCCCAACAGTAAGTCTAGACTACAGCAGAGAATCCCAACAGTAAGTCTAGACTACAGCAGAGAATCCCAACAGTAAATCTAGACTACAGTAGAGAATCCCAACAGTAAGTCTAGGTTACAGCAGAGAATCCCAACAGTAAGTCTAGACTACAGCAGAGAATCCCAACAGTAAGTCTCAGCAGAGACTAGTCAGCTACAGAGAATCCCAACAGTAAGTCTAGACTACAGTAGAGAATCCCAACAGTAAGTCTAGGTGACAGCAGAGAATCCCAACAGTAAGTCTAGACTACAGTAGAGAATCCCAACAGTAAGTCTAGGTGACAGCAGAGAATCCCAACAGTAAGTCTAGACTACAGTAGAGAATCCCAACAGTAAGTCTAGACAACAGCAGAGAATCCCAACAGTAAGTCTAGACTACAGCAGAGAATCCCAACAGTAAGTCTAGACTACAGCAGAGAATCCCAACAGTAAGTCTAGACTACAGCAGAGAATCCCAACAGTAAGTCTAGACTACAGCAGAGAATCCCAACAGTAAGTCTAGACTACAGCAGAGAATCCCAACAGTAAGTCTAGACTACAGCAGAGAATCCCAACAGTAAGTCTAGGTGACAGCAGAGAATCCCAACAGTAAGTCTAGACTACAGCAGAGAATCCCAACAGTAAGTCTAGACTACAGCAGAGAATCCCAACAGTAAGTCTAGACTACAGCAGAGAATCCCAACAGTAAGTCTAGGTGACAGCAGAGAATCCCAACAGTAAGTCTAGACTACAGCAGAGAATCCCAACAGTAAGTCTAGACTACAGCAGAGAATCCCAACAGTAAGTCTAGACTACAGCAGAGAATCCCAACAGTAAGTCTAGGTGACAGCAGAGAATCCCAACAGTAAATCTAGACTACAGCAGAGAATCCCAACAGTAAGTCTAGACTACAGCAGAGAATCCCAACAGTAAATCTAGACTACAGCAGAGAATCCCAACAGTAAGTCTAGACTACAGCAGAGAATCCCAACAGTAAGTCTAGGTTACAGCAGAGAATCCCAACAGTAAGTATAGAATACAGCAGAGAATCCCAACAGTAAGTCTAGACTACAGCAGAGAATCCCAACAGTAAATCTAGACTACAGCAGAGAATCCTAACAGTAAGTCTAGACTACAGCAGAGAATCCCAACAGTAAGTCTAGACTACAGCAGAGAATCCCAACAGTAAGTCTAGACTACAGCTTAGAATCCCAACATTAAATCTAGACTACAGTAGAGAATCCCAACAGTAAGTCTAGGTTACAGCAGAGAATCCCAACAGTAAGTCTAGACTACAGCAGAGAATCCCAACAGTAAGTCTAGACTACAGCAGAGAATCCCAACAGTAAGTCTAGACTACAGTAGAGAATCCCAACAGTAAGTCTAGGTGACAGCAGAGAATCCCAACAGTAAGTCTACACTACAGCAGAGAATCCCAACAGTAAGTCTAGACTACAGTAGAGAATCCCAACAGTAAGTCTAGGTGACAGCAGAGAATCCCAACAGTAAGTCTAGACTACAGTAGAGAATCCCAACAGTAAATCTAGACAACAGCAGAGAATCCCAACAGTAAGTCTAGACTACAGCAGAGAATCCCAACAGTAAGTCTAGACTACAGCAGAGAATCCCAACAGTAAATCTAGACTACAGCAGAGAATCCCAACAGTAAGTCTAGACTACAGCAGAGAATCCCAACAGTAAGTCTAGACTACAGCAGAGAATCCCAACAGTAAGTAGTCTAGACTACAGCAGAGAATCCCAACAGTAAGTCTAGGTGACAGCAGAGAATCCCAACAGTAAGTCTAGACTACAGCAGAGAATCCCAACAGTAAGTCTAGGTGACAGCAGAGAATCCCAACAGTAAGTCTAGACTACAGCAGAGAATCCCAACAGTAAGTCTAGGTCCCAACAGTAAGTCTAGACTACTACAGCAGAGAATCCCAACAGTAAGTCTAGACTACAGCAGAGAATCCCAACAGTAAGTCTAGACTACAGCAGAGAATCCCAACAGTAAGTCTAGACTACAGCAGAGAATCCCAACAGTAAGTCTAGACTACAGCAGAGAATCCCAACAGTAAGTCTAGACTACAGCAGAGAATCCCAACAGTAAGTCTAGAGAATCCCAACAGTAAGTCTAGACAGCAGAGAATCCCAACAGTAAGACAGCAGAGAATCCCAACAGTAAGTCTAGACTACAGCAGAGAATCCCAACAGTAAGTCTAGACTACAGCAGAGAATCCCAACAGTAAGTCTAGACTACAGCAGAGAATCCCAACAGACTACAGCTAGACTACAGAGAATCCCAACAGTAAGTCTAGACTACAGTAGAGAATCCCAACAGTAAGTCTAGGTGACAGCAGAGAATCCCAACAGTAAGTCTAGACTACAGCAGAGAATCCCAACAGTAAGTCTAGACTACAGCAGAGAATCCCAACAGTAAGTCTAGACTACAGTAGAGTGACAGCAGAGAATCCCAACAGTAAGTCTAGACTACAGCAGAGAATCCCAACAGTAAGTCTAGACGACAGCAGAGAATCCCAACAGTAAGTCTAGACTACAGCAGAGAATCCCAACAGTAAGTCCCAACAGTAAGTCTAGACTACAGCAGAGAATCCCAACAGTAAGTCTAGACTACAGCAGAGAATCCCAACAGTAAGTCTAGACTACAGCAGAGAATCCCAACAGTAAGTCTAGACTACAGCAGAGAATCCCAACAGTAAGTCTAGACTACAGCAGAGAATCCAACAGTAAGTCTAGACTACAAGAATCCCAACAGTAAGTCTACAGCAGAGAATCCCAACAGTAAGTCTAGACTACAGCAGAGAATCCCAACAGTAAGTCTAGTTACAGCAGAGACAGAGAATCCCAACAGAAGTCCAGCAGAGAATGTTTCTTGTTTGTCCATTAAGTCCAGACTACAGTTTTAGAGAATCCCAACAGTCCAAGTCTAACGACAGCAGAGAATCCCAACAGTACAAAGTCCAGACTACAGCAGAGAATCCCAACAGTAAGTCTAGACATTACAGCAGAGAATCCCAACAGTAAGTCTAGACTACATTATCCACAGCCTATGAAGTACAAGGACATTATCCAGTATGAAGTACAAGGACAGTACAAGGACATTATCCAGTATGCCTGGGTCATGAAGTACAAGGACATTATCCAGTATGCCTGGGTCATGAAGTACAAGGACATTATCCAGTATGCCTGGGTCATGAAGTACAAGGACATTATCCAGTATGCCTGGGTCATGAAGTACAAGGACATTATCCAGTATGCCTGGGTCATGAAGTACAAGGACATTATCCAGTATGCCTGGGTCATGAAGTACAAGGACATTATCCAGTATGCCTGGGTCATGAAGTACAAGGACATTATCCAGTATGCCTGGGTCATGAAGTACAAGGACATTATCCAGTATGCCTGGGTCATGAAGTACAAGGACATTATCCAGTATGCCTGGGTCATGAAGTACAAGGACATTATCCAGTATGCCTGGGTCATGAAGTACAAGGACATTATCCAGTACATGAAGTAAGGACATTATCCAGTATGCCTGGGTCATGAAGTACAAGGACATTATCCAGTATGCCTGGGTCATGAAGTACAAGGACATTATACAGCAGAGAATATCCAGTATGCCTGGGTCAGTATGAAGTACAAGGACATTATCCAGTATGCCTGGGTCATGAAGTACAAGGACATTATCCAGTATGCCTGGGTCATGAAGTACAAGGACATTATCAGTATGCCTGGGTCATGAAGTACAAGGACATTATCCAGTATGCCTGGGTCATGAAGTACAAGGACATTATCCAGTATGCCTGGGTCAGTACAAGGACATGATCCAGTATGCCAAGGACAAGGACATTATCCAGTATGCCTGGGTCATGAAGTACAAGGACATTATCCAGTATGCCTGGGTCATGAAGTACAAGGACATTATCCAGTATGCCTGGGTCATGAAGTACAAGGACATTATCCAGTATGCCTGGGTCATGAAGTACAAGGACATTATCCAGTATGCCTGGGTCATGAAGTACAAGGACATTATCCAGTATGCCTGGGTCATGAAGTACAAGGACATTATCCAGTATGCCTGGGTCATGAAGTACAAGGACATTATCCAGTATGCCTGGGTCATGAAGTACAAGGACATTATCCAGTATGCCTGGGTCATACAAGGACATTATCCAGTATGCCTGGGTCAAGTACAAGGACATTATCCAGTATGCCCTGGGTCAGTATGCCTGAAGTACAAGGACATTATCCAGTATGCCTGGGTCATGAAGTACAAGGACATTATCCAGTATGCCTGGGTCATGAAGTACAAGGACATTATCCAGTATGCCTGGGTCATTATCCAGTATCCAGTACAAGGACATTATCCAGTATGCCTGGGTCATGAAGTACAAGGACATTATCCAGTATGCCTGGGTCATGAACTACAAGGACATTATCCAGTATGCCTGGGTCATGAAGTACAAGGACATTATCCAGTATGCCTGGGTCATGAAGTACAAGGACATTATCCAGTATGCCTGGGTCATGAAGTACAAGGACATTATCCAGTATGCCTGGGTCATACTTTACACACTATTTAACTTGTGTTGTTGACCAAGGTTGTTAACCGCTCTGGTAGCTCTGCTTTGTTGTGGTCAAGTTTACTAACCATATTAACCACTGTTGTTAATCTCCTAGCTGCAGCTTGTTGTCAAGGTTGTCAGGGTCAGAGGTTAAGTATCAGAGTTGGTCAGTCCTAATGGACGCTTTCTCTTGGGTGTCTGGTTTCTCTGTGTGTAGCTCCTAATGGTCTGGGTGATGACTTGTGGGTGTGTGTGTGTCTGTCCTCGGGGAGAGCTACTTAAGGCAGACCCTGAATCTAAATGAGTTTTGTGTGAATGAGGCTAAGGGTTGTTATGACTTGGTATTCCCATGGCGGTCTGCTGCAAGTCACAACCATTCTAGATGGATCTTAAATTAGTTCACCGTTGTGATTGATTATCAGGTAAAGACATTTCATCTGTCATTCATCTGAGATATTTTAACAACACATTAATCATAAGTCAACTTTAGTCAATATGTGTTTAATGAGATCACAGTAAGTCAAGATTGGTATTGTCCTGTTTTCTTACATTAATATTCCGTTAGAGCTTAGGGTCTCACTTCACAAATATCTTAGGATCTTTCTTAGGGTCTAAGTTCCAAATGCCCATTAAACAGTCTGTCGTCACTCTGTTGTGAGTCCCGTCTTGTGGCGCTTCATGGTCCCCAGACTACTGCCATGTGGCCTCTGAGGCTCCCTGGCGGAGGCCCCCTGGCCCCTGGTGGTGTCCTGCTAAAAGCCAGTGTATGAATGCCCTCTGCTCCAGTTGTCTGGCCCCGGACAGACCACTCAAGTGTCCATTTTGGGACGCCCTGTCTTGTGGCACCCCACCCCCTTTCTGCACTTGGCCAACACTAGGCTGCTAGAGGACGTATGTCTCATCATAAGGGGAGTGTCTCGTAGCCAGCCCTGCTCTCTCTCAATTTCAATTCAATTTCAATTTAAGGGACTTCATTGGCATGGGAAACCATATGTTAACATTGCTAAAGCAAGTGAAATAGATAAACAAAAGGGAACTAAACAATAACATAAAATAACAGTTAACATTACACTCACAGAAGTTCCAAAAGAATAAAGACATTTCAAATGTCCTATTTTGAGGCGGCAGCCTAGTGGTTAGAGCGTTGGGCCAGTATCCAAAAGGTTGCTGGATTGAATCCCCGAGCTGACAAAGTAAAACTCTGTTTTAAACCCACTGTTCCCCTGTAGGCCGTCATTGTAAATAAGAATTTGTTCTTAACTGACTTGCCTAGTTTCAGTTGAAGTCGTAAGTTTACATACACCTTAGCCAAATACATTCAAACTCAATTTTTCACAATTCCTGACAGTTAATCCTTGTAATAATTCCCTGTTTTAGGTCAGATAGGATCAACACTTTATTATAAGAATGTGAAATGTCAGAATAATAGTAGAGAGAATGATTTATTTTAGATGTTATTTCTTTCATCACATTCCCAGTGGGTCAGAAGTTTACATACACTCAATTACTATTTGGTAGTATTGCCTTTAAATTGTTTAACTTGGGTCAAATGTTTTGGGTAGCCTTCCACAAGCTTCCCACAATAAGTGGGGTTTTGGCCCAATCCTCCTGACAGAGCTGGTGTAACTGAGTCAGGTTTGTAGGCCTCCTTGCTCGCACACGCTTTTTCAGTTCTGCCCACAAATTTTCTATAGGATTGAGGTCAGGGCTTTGTGATGGCCACTCCAATACATTGACTTTGTTGTCCTTAAGCCATTTTTCCACAACTTTGGACGTGTGCTTGAGATCATTGTCCATGATGTCTTGAGATGTTGCTTTAATATATCCACATAATTTTCTTTCCTCATGACGCCATCTATTTTGTGAAGTGCACTAGTCCCTCCTGCAGCAAAGCACCCACACAACATGATGCTGCCACCCCCGTGCTTCACGGTTGGGATAGTGACCTCTGGCTTGCAAGCCTCCCCCTTTTTCCTCCAAACATAACCATGGTCATTATGGCCAAACAGTTCTATTTTTGTTTCATCAGACCAGAGGACATTTCTCCAATAGTACGATCTTTGTCCTCATGTACAGTTGCAAACTGTAGTCTGGCTTTTTAATGGCGGTTTTGGAGCAGTGGCTTCTGCCTTGCTGAGCGGCCTTTCAGGTTATGTTGATATAGGACTCATTTTACTGTGGATATAGATACCTTTGTACCTGTTTCCTCCAGCATCTTCACAAGGTCCTTTGCTGTTGTTCTGGGATTGATTTGCACTTTTCGCATCGAAGTTTGTTCATCTCTAGGAGACAGAACGCATCTCCTTCCTGAGCGGTATGCCGGTTGTGTGGTCCCATGGTGTTTATAGTTGCGTACTATTGTTTGTATAGATGAACGTGGTACCTTCAGGCATTTGGAAATTGCTCCCAAGGATCAACCAGACTTGTGGAGGTCTACAATTCTTTTTCTGAGGTCTTGGCTGATTTATTTTGATTTTCCCATGATGTCAAGCAAAGAGGCACTGAGTTTTAAGGTCAGCCTTGAAATACATCCACAGGTACACCTCCAATTGACTCAAATTATGTCAATTATCCTATCAGAAGCTTCTAAAGCCATGACATCATTTTCTGGAATTTTCCTAGCTGTTTGAAAGCACAGTCAACTTAGTGTATGTAAACTTCTGACCCACTGGAATTGCGATACAGTGAATTTTAAGTGAAATAATTTGTCTGTAAACAATTGTTGGAAAAACTACTTGTGTCATGCACAAAGTAGATGTCCTAACTGACTTGCCAAAACTATAGTTTGTTAACAAGAAATGTGTGTTGTGGTTGAAATACAAGTTTTAATGACTTCAACCTAAGTGTATGTAAACCTCCGACTTCAACTGAAAATGAAGGTAAAATATATATATACTGCTCAAAAAAAAGGGGAACACTTAAACAACACAATGTAACTCCAAGTCAACCACACTTCTGTGAAATCAAACTGTCCACTTAGGAAGCAACACTGATTGACAATACATTTCACATGCTGTTGTGCAAATGGAATAGACAACAGGTGGAAATTATAGGCAATTAGCAAGACACCCCCAATAAAGGAGTGGTTCTGCAGGTGGGGACCACAGACCACTTCTCAGTTCCTATGCTTCCTGACTGATGTTTTGGTCACTTTTGAATTGCTGTCGGTGCTTTCACTCTAGTGGTAGCATGAGACGGAGTCTACAACCCACACAAGTGGCTCAGGTAGTGCAGCTCATCCAGGATGGCACATCAATGCGAGCTGTGGCAAGAAGGTTTGCTGTGTCTGTCAGCGTAGTGTCCAGAGCATGGAGGCGCTACCAGGAGACAGGCCAGTACATCAGGAGATGTGGAGGAGGCCGTAGGAGGGCAACAACCCAGCAGCAGGACCGCTACTTCCGCCTTTGTGCAAGAAGGAGCAGGAGGAGCACTGCCAGAGCCCTGCAAAATTACCTCCAGCAGGCCACAAATGTGCATGTGTCTGCTCAAACGGTCAGAAACAGACTCCATGAGGGTGGTATGAGGGCCCGACGTCCACAGGTGGGGGTTGTGCTTATAGCCCAACACCGTGCAGGACTTTTGGCATTTGCCAGAGAACACCAAGATTGGCAAATTCGCCACTGGCGCCCTGTGCTCTTCACAGATGAAAGCAGGTTCACACTGAGCACATGTGACAGAGTCTGGAGACGCCGTAGAGAACGTTCTGCTGCCTGCAACATCCTCCAGCATGACTGGTTTGGCGGTGGGTCAGTCATGGTGTGGGGTGGCATTTCTTTTGGGGGCCGCACAGCCCTCCATGTGCTCGCCAGAGGTAGCCTGACTGCCATTAGGTTCCGAGATGAGATCCCCAGACCATATGCTGGTGCGGTTAGCCCTGGATTCCTCCTAATGCAAGACAATGCTAGACCTCATGTGGCTGGAGTGTGTCAGCAGTTCCTGCAAGAGGAAGTCATTGATGCTATGGACTGGCCCGCCCGTTCCCCTGAATCCAAATGAGGTTCATCCACCAACGCCATGTTGCACCACAGACTGTCCAGGAGTTGGCGGATGCTTTAGTCCAGATCTGGGAGGAGATCCCTCAGGAGACCATCCACCACCTCATCAGGAGCATGCCCAGGCGTTGTAGGGAGGTCATACAGGCACGTGGAGGCCACACACACTACTGAGCCTCATTTAGACTTGTTTTAAGGACATTACATCAAAGTTGGATCCGCCTGTAGTGTGGTTTTCCACTTTAATCTTGAGTGTGACTCCAAATCCAGACCTCCATGGGTTGATAAATTTGATTTCCATTGATCATTTTTGTGTGATTTTGTTGTCAGCACATTCAACTATGTAAAGAGTATTTAAGAACAATATTTCATTCATTCAGATCTAGGATGTTTTATTTTTTTGAGCAGTGTATATTTTTTTAACAGTGTTGTAATGATGTGAAAAGTGTTAATGTTCAAAGGGGAAAATAAATAAACATAAATATGGGTTGTATCTAAAATGGTTTGTTCTTCACTGGTTGACCTTTTCTTGTGGCAGCTGATCAAAAATATTGATACTGTGATTACTCACTATGGTTTTTGGCACAGTAGATATGAGAGTTCATCAAAATGGTTGTTGTTTTTTTGAATTCTTTGTGTATCTGTGTAATCTGAGTGAAATATGTTTCTCTAATATTTGGCAGGAGGTTAGGAAGTGCAGCTCAGTTTCCACCTCGTTTTGTGGGCAGTGAGCACATAGCCTGTCTTCTCTTGAGAGCCAGGTCTGCCTACGGTGGCCTTTCTCAATAGCAAGGCAATGCTCACTGAGTCTGTACATAGTCAAAGCTTTCCTTAAGTTTGGGTCAGTCACAGTGATCAGGTATTCTGCCGCTGTGTACTCTCTGTTTAGGGCCAAATAACATTCAAGTTTGCTCTGTTTTATTTGTTCATTCTTTCCAATGTGTCAAGTAATTATCTTTTTGTTTTCTCATGATTTGATTGGGTCTAATTGTGTTGTTGTCCTGGGGCTCTGTGGGGTGTGTTTGTGTTTGTGAACAGAGCCCCAGGACCAGCTTGCTTAGGGGACTCTTCTCCAGGTTCATCTCTCTGTAGGTGATGGCTTTGTTATGGAAGGTTTGGGAATCGCTTCCTTTTAGGTGGTTCTCTGCTCTCTCTCTCTGCCTGCTCTCTCTCTCTGCCCCTCTCTCCCTGCGCTCACTCTGTCCCTATCCCTGCTCTCTCTCTGCCTTCTCTCTCTCTGCCCCGCTCCCTGCTCTCTCTCTGCCTACTCTCTCTCTGACCCTCTCTCCCTGCTCTCTCTCTGCCTTCTCTCTCTCTGCCCCTCTCCCTGCTCTCTCTCTGCCTACTCTCTCTCTGACCCTCTCTCCCTGCTCTCTCTCTGCCTGCTCTCTTTCTGTCCCTCTGCCTGCTCTGTCTCTGCCCCTCTCCCTGCTCTCTCTCTGCCTACTCGCTCTCTGTCCCTCTCCCTGCTCTCTCTCTGCCTGCTCTCTTTCTGTCCCTCTGCCTGCTCTGTCTCTGCCCCTCTCCCTGCTCTCTCTCTGCCTACTCGCTCTCTGTCCCTATCCCTGCTCTCTCTCTGCCTTCTCTCACTCTGTCCCTCTGCCTGCTCTGTCTCTGCCCCTCTCCCTGCTCTCTCTCTGCCTGCTCTCTTTCTGTCCCTCTGCCTGCTCTCTTTCTGTCCCTCTGCCTGCTCTCTCTCTGTCTCTGCCTGCTCTCTTTCTGTCCCTCTGCCTGCTCTCTCTCTGTCTCTGCCTGCTCTCTTTCTGTCCCTCTGCCTGCTCTCTCTCTGTCTCTGCCTGCTCTCTTTCTGTCCCTCTGCCTGCTCTCTCTCTGTCTCTGCCTGCTCTCTTTCTGTCCCTCTGCCTGCTCTCTCTCTGTCTCTGCCTGCTCTCTTTCTGTCTCTCTGCCTGCTCTCTTTCTGTCCCTCTGCCTGCTCTCTCTCTGTCTCTGCCTGCTCTCTTTCTGTCCCTCTGCCTGCTCTCTCTCTGTCTCTGCCTGCTCTCTTTCTGTCCCTCTGCCTGCTCTCTCTCTGTCTCTGCCTGCTCTCTTTCTGTCTCTCTGCCTGCTCTCTTTCTGTCTCTCTGCCTGCTCTCTCTCTGTCTCTGCCTGCTCTCTCTCTGTCTCTGCCTTCTCTCACTTTGTCCCTCTGCCTGCTCTGTCTCTGCCCCTCTCCCTGCTCTCTCTCTGCCTGCTCTCTTTCTGTCCCTCTGCCTGCTCTCTTTCTGTCCCTCTGCCTGCTCTCTCTCTGTCTCTGCCTGCTCTCGTTCTGTCCCTCTGCCTGCTCTCTCTCTGTCTCTGCCTGCTCTCTTTCTGTCCCTCTGCCTGCTCTCTCTCTGTCTCTGCCTGCTCTCTTTCTGTCCCTCTGCCTGCTCTCTCTCTGTCTCTGCCTGCTCTCTTTCTGTCCCTCTGCCTGCTCTCTCTCTGTCTCTGCCTGCTCTCTTTCTGTCTCTCTGCCTGCTCTCTTTCTGTCCCTCTGCCTGCTCTCTCTCTGTCTCTGCCTGCTCTCTTTCTGTCCCTCTGCCTGCTCTCTCTCTGTCTCTGCCTGCTCTCTTTCTGTCCCTCTGCCTGCTCTCTCTCTGTCTCTGCCTGCTCTCTCTCTGTCTCTCTGCCTGCTCTCTTTCTGTCTCTCTGCCTGCTCTCTCTCTGTCTCTGCCTGCTCTCTTTCTGTCTCTCTGCCTGCTCGCTCTCTGTCCCTCTCCCTTCTCCATCTCTCTGCCTGCTCTCTCTCTGTCCCTCTGCCTGCTCTCTCTCTGTCCCTCTGCCTCTCTCTGTCTCTCTGCCTGCTCTCTCTCTGCCTGCTCTCTCTCTGCCTCTCTCTCCCTGCTCTCACTCTGTCCCTCTCTCTCTCTGCCCCTCTCTCCTGCTCTCACTCTGTCCCTCTCCCTGCTCTCTCTCTCTGCCCCTCTTTCCCTGCTCTCACTCTGTCCCTCTCCCTTCTCCATCTCTCTGCCTGCTCTCTCTCTGTCCTCTGCCTGCTCGCTCTCTGTCCCTCTGCCTGCTAGCTCTCTGTCCCTCTGCCTGCTCTCTCTGCCTACTCTGTCCCTCTCCCTGCTCTCTCTCTGCCTGCTCTCTCTCTGCCCCTCTCTCCCTGCTCTCACTCTGTCCCTCTCCCTTCTCCATCTCTCTGCCTGCTCTCTCTCTGTCCCTCTGCCTGCTCGCTCTCTGTCCCTCTGCCTGCTCGCTCTCTGCCCCTCTCCCTGCTCTCTCTCTCCCTGCTCTGTCTCTGCCCCTCTCCCTGCTCTCTCTCTGCCTGCTCTCTTTCTGTCCCTCTGCCTGCTCTCTTTCTGTCCCTCTGCCTGCTCTCTCTCTGTCTCTGCCTGCTCTCGTTCTGTCCCTCTGCCTGCTCTCTCTCTGTCTCTGCCTGCTCTCTTTCTGTCCCTCTGCCTGCTCTCTCTCTGTCTCTGCCTGCTCTCTTTCTGTCCCTCTGCCTGCTCTCTCTCTGTCTCTGCCTGCTCTCTTTCTGTCTCTCTGCCTGCTCTCTTTCTGTCCCTCTGCCTGCTCTCTCTCTGTCTCTGCCTGCTCTCTTTCTGTCTCTCTGCCTGCTCTCTCTCTGTCTCTGCCTGCTCTCTTTCTGTCTCTCTGCCTGCTCTCTCTCTGTCTTTGCCTGCTCTCTCTCTGTCCCTCTGCCTGCTCTCTCTCTGCCTGCTCTCTTTCTGTCCCTCTGCCTGCTCTCTTTCTGTCCCTCTGCCTGCTCTGTCTCTGCCTGCTCTCTTTCTGTCCCTCTCCCTGCTCTCCCTCTGCCTGCTCTCTTTCTGTCCCTCTGCCTGCTCTGTCTCTGCCTGCTCTCTTTCTGTCCCTCTCCCTGCTCTCTCTCTGCCTGCTCTCTTTCTGTCCCTCTGCCTGCTCTGTCTCTGCCTGCTCTCTTTCTGTCCCTCTGCCTGCTCTGTCTCTGCCCCGCTCCCTGCTCTCTCTCTGCCTGCTCTCTTTCTGTCTCTCTGCCTGCTCTCTTTCTGTCCCTCTGCCTGCTCTGTCTCTGTCCCGCTCCCTGCTCTCTCTCTGCCTGCTCTCTTTCTGTCCCTCTGCCTGCTCTGTCTCTGCCCCGCTCCCTGCTCTCTCTCTGCCTGCTCTCTTTCTGTCCCTCTGCCTGCTCTGTCTCTGCCCCGCTCCCTGCTCTCTCTCTGCCTGCTCTCTCTCTCTGCCCCTCTCTCCATGCTCTCACTCTGTCCCTCTCCCTGCTCTCTTTCTGTCCCTCTCCCTTCTCCATCTCTCTGCCCCTCTCTCCATGCTCTCTCTCTGTCCCTCTGCCTGCTCTCTCTCTGACCCTCTCTCCCTGCTCTCACTCTGTCCCTCTCCCTGCTCTCTCTCTGTCCCTCTGCCTGCTCTCTCTCTGACCCTCTCTCCCTGCTCTCTCTCTGTCCCTCTGCCTGCTCTCTCTCTGACCCTCTCTCCCTGCTCTCTCTCTGCCCCTCTGCCTGCTCTCTCTCTGACCCTCTCTCCCTGCTCTCACTCTGTCCCTCTCCCTGCTCTCCCTCTCCCTGCTCTCTCTCTGCCTGCTCTCTCTCTGTCCCTCTGCCTGATCTCTTTCTGTCCCTCTCCCTGCTCTCCCTCTGCCTGCTCTCTCTCTGTCCCTCTGCCTGCTCTCTTTCTGCCCCGCTCCCTGCTCTCTCTCTGCCTGCTCTCTCTCTCTCTGCCCCTCTCTCCATGCTCTCACTCTGTCCCTCTCCCTGCTCTCTCTCTCTGCCCCTCTTTCCCTGCTCTCACTCTGTCTCTCTCCCTTCTCCATCTCTCTGCCTGCTCTCTCTCTGTCCCTCTGCCTGCTCGCTCTCTGCCCCTCTCCCTGCTCTCTCTCTCCCTGCTCTCACTCTGTCCCTCTGCCTGCTCTCTCTCTGCCCCTATGCCTGCTCGCTCTCTGTCCCTCTGCCTGCTCGCTCTCTGCCCCTCTCCCTGCTCTCTCTCTCCCTGCTCTCTCTCTCCCTGCTCTCTCTCTGCCCCTATGCCTGCTCGCTCTCTGTCCCTCTGCCTGCTCGCTCTCTGTCCCTCTGCCTGCTCTCTCTCTGCCCCTCTCTCCCTGCTCTCACTCTGTCCCTCTTCCTGCTCTCTCTCTCTCTGCCTGCTCTCTCTCTGTCCCTCTGCCTGCTCTCTCTCTGCCCCTCTCTCCCTGCTCTCTCTCTGCCCCTATGCCTGCTAGCTCTCTGTCCCTCTGCCTGCTCTCTCTGCCTACTCTGTCCCTCTCCCTGCTCTCTCTCTGCCTGCTCTCTCTCTCTGCCCCTCTCTCCCTGCTCTCACTCTGTCCCTCTCCGTTCTCCATCTCTCTGCCTGCTCTCTCTCTGTCCCTCTGCCTGCTCGCTCTCTGTCCCTTTGCCTGCTCGCTCTCTGCCCCTCTCCCTGCTCTCTCTCTCCCTGCTCTCACTCTGTCCCTCTTCCTGCTCTCTCTCTCTGCCTGCGCTCTCTCTGTCCCTCTGCCTGCTCTCTCTCTGCCCCTCTGCCTGCTAGCTCTCTGTCCCTCTGCCTGCTAGCTCTCTGTCCCTCTGCCTGCTCGCTCTCTGTCCCTCTCCCTTCTCCATCTCTCTGCCTGCTCTCTCTCTGTCCCTCTGCCTGCTCTCTCTCTGTCCCTCTGCCTGCTCTCTCTCTGCCCCTCTGCCTGCTCTCTCTCTGCCTGCTCTCTCTCTGCCTGCTCTCTCTCTGCCCCTCTCTCCCTGCTCTCACTCTGTCCTTCTCCCTGCTCTCTCTCTCTCCCTGCTCTCTCTCTGTCTCTCTCGCTGCTTTCTCTCTGCCTGCTCTCTCTGCTCTCTCTCTCCCTGCTCTCTCTCTGCCTGCTCTATCTCTCTCTGCCCCTCTCTCCATGCTCTCACTCTGTCCCTCTCCCTGCTCTCTCTCTCTGCCCCTCTTTCCCTGCTCTCACTCTGTCCCTCTCCCTTCTCCATCTCTCTGCCTGCTCTCTCTCTGTCCCTCTGCCTGCTCGCTCTCTGTCCCTCTGCCTGCTAGCTCTCTGTCCCTCTGCCTGCTCTCTCTGCCTACTCTGTCCCTCTCCCTGCTCTCTCTCTGCCTGCTCTCTCTCTGCCCCTCTCTCCCTGCTCTCACTCTGTCCCTCTCCCTTCTCCATCTCTCTGCCTGCTCTCTCTCTGTCCCTCTGCCTGCTCGCTCTCTGTCCCTCTGCCTGCTCGCTCTCTCTGCCCCTCTCCCCTGCTCTCTCCCTGCTCTCACTCTGTCCCTCTTCCTGCTCTCTCTCTGCCTGCCTGCTCTCTCTCTGCTCCCCTCTGCCTGCTAGCTCTCTGTCCCTCTGCCTGCTAGCTCTCTGTCCCTCTGCCTGCTCGCTCTCTGTCCCTCTCCCTCTCTCCATCTCTCTGCCCCTCTCTCCATGCTCTCACTCTGTCCCTCTCCCTGCTCTCTCTCTCTGCCCCTCTTTCCCTGCTCTCACTCTGTCCCTCTCCCTTCTCCATCTCTCTGCCTGCTCTCTCTCTGTCCCTCTGCCTGCTCGCTCTCTGTCCCTCTGCCTGCTAGCTCTCTGTCCCTCTGCCTGCTCTCTCTGCCTACTCTGTCCCTCTCCCTGCTCTCTCTCTGCCTGCTCTCTCTCTGCCCCTCTCTCCCTGCTCTCACTCTGTCCCTCTCCCTTCTCCATCTCTCTGCCTGCTCTCTCTCTGTCCCTCTGCCTGCTCGCTCTCTGTCCCTCTGCCTGCTCGCTCTCTGCCCCTCTCCCTGCTCTCTCTCTCCCTGCTCTCACTCTGTCCCTCTTCCTGCTCTCTCTCTCTGCCTGCTCTCTCTCTGCCCCTCTGCCTGCTAGCTCTCTGTCCCTCTGCCTGCTAGCTCTCTGTCCCTCTGCCTGCTCGCTCTCTGTCCCTCTCCCTTCTCCATCTCTCTGCCTGCTCTCTCTCTGTCCCTCTGCCTACTCGCTCTCTGTCCCTCTGCCTGCTCTCTCTGCCTACTCTGTCCCTCTCCCTTCTCCATCTCTCTGCCTGCTCTCTCTCTCTGTCCCTCTGCCTGCTCTCTCTCTGTCCCTCTGCCTGCTCTCTCTCTGCCCCTCTCCCTGCTCTCTCTGCCTGCTCTCTCTCTGCTCTCTCTCTGCCTGCTCTCTCTCTGCCTACTCTCTCTCTGCCTGCTCTCTCTCTCTGCTCTCTCTCTGCTCTCTCTCTGCTCTCTCTCTCTCTGCCCTCTCTCTGCCTGCTCTCTCTCTGCTCTCTCTCCCTGCTTTCTCCGCCTGACAGTTTGTTCCTGCTGTCAGTAGCCTCCTCCTATAAAGCCAGTGTTATCTGTAGTTTTAAGTGCAGCTCACAGATGCCACAGACAGACGGCAGGAGCGGAGCAGCAGAGACACCCTACTCTGGGCCTGCCTTTGGTTGCACACAGGAAGTGGGTCCCTAGCAGATCCAGAGCCCCCCGGACTCCCTGTCTGGCCCCAGTCCAGACACCTAGTCCCAGACCTCCAGGTGCCTCCAGTCCAGACCCCTCGACCCAGTCCAGACCCCTCGACCCAGTCCAGACCCCTCGACCTAGTCCAGACCGCTAGACCCAGACGAGACCCCTCGACCCAGACCCCCAGGTGCCTCCAGTCCAGACCCCTCGACCCAGTCCAGACCCCTCGACCCAGACCTCCAGGGGCCTTCAGTCCAGACCCCCCGACCCAGTCAAGTCCCCTCGACTCAGACCAGACCCCTCGACCTAGGGGCCTTCAGTCCAGACGTTCATGGAGAGAGACACAGCATATTAACTCGATGTGGCCTTGAGAATGACTGACCTGAACCATTGTTTAAATCTTCTAGTTTCTCTCTTTCCTCCCCCTCATAAATTGCTATAAGACCGTTAGAGATAACCTGTTGGTTAGTAACTTGTAACAACTAGTTAATTACCTGTTGTAACTGGTTTATAACCTGTTGGTTTATTACCTGTTGGTTTATAACCTGTTGATTTATAACCTGTTGGTTTATTACCTGTTGGTTTATTACCTGTTGGTTTATAACCTGTTGTAACTGGTTTATAACCTGTTGGTTTATTACCTGTTGGTTTATAACCTGTTGGTTTATTACCTGTTGGTTTATTACCTTTTGTAACTGGTTTATAACCTGTTGTAACTGGTTTATAACCTGTTGGTTTATTACCTGTTGGTTTATAACCTGTTGGTTTATTACCTGTTGGTTTATAACCTGTTGTAACTGGTTTATAACCTGTTGGTTTATTACCTGTTGGTTTATAACCTGTTGGTTTATAACCTGTTGGTTTATAACCTGTTGGTTTATTACCTGTTGGTTTATAACCTGTTGGTTTATAACCTGTTGGTTTATAACCTGTTGGTTTATAACCTGTTGTAACTGGTTTATAACCTGTTGGTTTATGACCTGTTGGTTTATTACCTGTTGGTTTATAACCTGTTGTAACTGGTGTATAACCTGTTGGTTTATTACCTGTTGGTTTATAACCTGTTGGTTTATAACCTGTTGTAACTGGTTTATAACCTGTTGGTTTATGACCTGTTGGTTTATAACCTGTTGGTTCATAACCTGTTGGTTTATTACCTGTTGGTTTATTACCTGTTGGTTTATAACCTGTTGGTTTATTACCTGTTGGTTTATTACCTGTTGGTTTATAACCTGTTGTAACTGGTGTATAACCTGTTGGTTTATTACCTGTTGGTTTATAACCTGTTGGTTTATAACCTGTTGTAACTGGTTTATAACCTGTTGGTTTATGACCTGTTGGTTTATAACCTGTTGGTTCATAACCTGTTGGTTTATTACCTGTTGGTTTATAACCTGTTGGTTTATAACCTGTTGATTTATAACCTGTTGTAACTGGTTTATGACCTGTTGGTTTATAACCTGTTGGTTTATTACCTGTTGGTTTATTACCTGTTGGTTTATAACCTGTTGTAACTGGTTTATAACCTGTTGGTTTATAACCTGTTGGTTTATGACCTGTTGGTTTATTACCTGTTGGTTTATTACCTGTTGGTCTATTACCTGTTGGTTTATTACCTGTTGGTTTATTACCTGTTGTAACTGGTTTATAACCTGTTGGTTTATTACCTGTTGGTTTATTACCTGTTGTAACTGGTTTATAACCTGTTGGTTTATAACCTGTTGGTTTATAACCTGTTGGTTTATTACCTGTTGGTTTATTACCTGTTGGTTTATTACCTGTTGGTTTATTACCTGCTGTAACTGGTTTATAACCTGTTGGTTTATTACCTGTTGTAACTGGTTTATAACCTGTTGGTTTATTACCTGTTGGTTTATTACCTGTTGGTGTATTTATTACCTGTTGGTTTATTACCTGTTGTAACTGGTTTATAACCTGTTGGTTTATTACCTGTTGGTTTATTACCTGTTGTAACTGGTTTATAACCTGTTGGTTTATTACCTGTTGGTTTATAACCTGTTGGTTTATTACCTGTTGTAACTGGTTTATAACCTGTTGGTTTATTACCTGTTGGTTTATTACCTGTTGGTTTATTACCTGTTGGTTTATTACCTGCTGTAACTGGTTTATAACCTGTTGGTTTATTACCTGTTGTAACTGGTTTATAACCTGTTGGTTTATTACCTGTTGGTTTATTACCTGTTGGTGTATTACCTGTTGGTTTATTACCTGTTGTAACTGGTTTATAACCTGTTGCTTTATTACCTGTTGGTTTATTACCTGTTGTAACTGGTTTATAACCTGTTGGTTTATTACCTGTTGGTTTATTACCTGTTGGTTTATTACCTGTTGTAACTGGTTTATAACCTGTTGGTTTATTACCTGTTGGTTTATAACCTGTTGGTTTATTACCTGTTGTAACTGGTTTATAACCTGTTGGTTTATGACCTGTTGGTTTATTACCTGTTGGTTTATTACCTGTTGTAACTGGTTTATTACCTGTTGGTTTATTACCTGTTGGTTTATTACCTGTTGTAACTGGTTTATAACCTGTTGGTTTATTACCTGTTGGTTTATTACATGTTGGTTTATTACCTGTTGGTTTATTACCTGTTGGTTTATTACCTGCTGTAACTGGTTTATAACCTGTTGGTTTATTACCTGTTGGTTTATAACCTGTTGGTTTATTACCTGTTGTAACTGGTTTACAACCTGTTGGTTTATTACCTGTTGGTTTATTACCTGTTGGTTTATTACCTGTTGTAACTGGTTTATAACCTGTTGGTTTATTACCTGTTGGTTTATTACCTGTTGTAACTGGTTTATAACCTGTTGGTTTATTACCTGTTGGTTTATTACCTGTTGGTTTATTACTTGTTGGTTTATTACCTGTTGGTTTATTACCTGTTGGTTTATAACCTGTTGTAACTGGTTTATAACCTGTTGGTTTATGACCTGTTGGTTTATAACCTGATGGTTTATAACCTGTTGGTTTATAACCCGTTGTAACTGGTTTATAACCTGTTGGTTTATTACCTGTTGGTTTATAACCTGTTGTAACTGGTTTATAACCTGTTGGTTTATGACCTGTTGGTTTATAACCTGTTGGTTTATAACCTGTTGGTTTATTACCTGTTGGTTTATAACCTGTTGGTTTATAACCTGTTGTAACTGGTTTATAACCTGTTGGTTTATGACCTGTTGGTTTATTACCTGTTGGTTTATTACCTGTTGTAACTGGTTTATAACCTGTTGGTTTATTACATGTTGGTTTATTACCTGTTGGTTTATTACCTGTTGGTTTATTACCTGTTGGTTTATTACCTGTTGTAACTGGTTTATAACCTGTTGGTTTATTACCTGTTGGTTTATTACCTGTTGGTTTATTACCTGTTGTAACTGGTTTATAACCTGTTGGTTTATTACCTGTTGGTTTATAACCTGTTGTAACTGGTTTATAACCTGTTGGTTTATAACCTGTTGGTTTATAACCTGTTGGTTTATTACCTGTTGGTTTATAACCTGTTGGTTTATAACCTGTTGGTTTATTACCTGTTGTAACTGGTTTATTACCTGTTGGTTTATTACCTGTTGGTTTATTACCTGTTGGTTTATTACCTGTTGTAACTGGTTTATAACCTGTTGGTTTATAACCTGTTGGTTTATAACCTGTTGGTTTATTACCTGTTGGTTTATTACCTGTTGGTTTATTACCTGTTGGTTTATAACCTGTTGGTTTATTACCTGTTGGTTTATTACCTGTTGGTTTATTACCTGTTGGTTTATTACCTGTTGGTTTATTACCTGTTGGTTTATTACCTGTTGTAACTGGTTTATAACCTGTTGGTTTATTACCTGTTGGTTTATTACCTGTTGGTTTATTACCTGTTGGTTTATTACCTGTTGGTTTATAACCTGTTGTAACTGGTTTATAACCTGTTGGTTTATTACATGTTGGTTTATTACCTGTTGGTTTATTACCTGTTGGTTTATTACCTGTTGTAACTGGTTTATAACCTGTTGGTTTATAACCTGTTGGTTTATAACCTGTTGGTTTATTACCTGTTGGTTTATTACCTGTTGGTTTATTACCTGTTGGTTTATAACCTGTTGGTTTATTACCTGTTGGTTTATAACCTGTTGGTTTATAACCTGTTGGTTTATTACCTGTTGGTTTATAACCTGTTGGTTTATAACCTGTTGGTTTATAACCTGTTGGTTTATTACCTGTTGGTTTATTACCTGTTGGTTTATAACCTGTTGGTTTATTACCTGTTGGTTTATTACCTGCTGTAACTGGTTTATAACCTGTTGGTTTATAACCTGTTGTAACTGGTTTATAACCTGTTGGTTTTTACCTGTTGATTTATTACCTGTTGTAACTGGTTTATAACCTGTTGGTTTATTACCTGTTGGTTTATTACCTGTTGGTTTATTACCTGTTGGTTTATAACCTGTTGGTTTATTACCTGTTGTAACTGGTTTATAACCTGTTGGTTTATTACCTGTTGGTTTATTACCTGTTGGTTTATTACCTGTTGGTTTATTACCTGTTGGTTTATTACCTGTTGTAACTGGTTTCTAACCTGTTGGTTTATTACCTGTTGGTTTATTACCTGTTGGTTTATAACCTGTTGGTTTATTACCTGTTGGTTTATAACCTGTTGGTTTATTACCTGTTGTAACTGGTTTATAACCTGTTGGTTTATTACCTGTTGGTTTATTACCTGTTGGTTTATTACCTGTTGTAACTGGTTTATAACCTGTTGGTTTATTACCTGTTGGTTTATTACCTGTTGGTTATTACCTGTTGGTTTATTACCTGTTGTAACTGGTTTATAACCTGTTGCTTTATTACCTGTTGGTTTATTACCTGTTGTAACTGGTTTATAACCTGTTGGTTTATTACCTGTTGGTTTATTACCTGTTGGTTTATTACCTGTTGTAACTGGTTTATAACCTGTTGGTTTATTACCTGTTGGTTTATAACCTGTTGGTTTATTACCTGTTGGTTTATTACCTGTTGTAACTGGTTTATAACCTGTTGGTTTATTACCTGTTGGTTTATTACCTGTTGGTTTATAACCTGTTGGTTTATTACCTGTTGGTTTATAACCTGTTGGTTTATTACCTGTTGTAACTGGTTTACAACCTGTTGGTTTATTACCTGTTGGTTTATAACCTGTTGGTTTATTACCTGTTGTAACTGGTTTATAACCTGTTGGTTTATGACCTGTTGGTTTATTACCTGTTGGTTTATTACCTGTTGGTTTATAACCTGTTGGTTTATTACCTGTTGGTTTATTACCTGTTGTAACTGGTTTATAACCTGTTGGTTTATTACCTGTTGGTTTATTACCTGTTGGTTTATTACCTGTTGGTTTATTACCTGTTGGTTTATTACCTGTTGGTTTATAACCTGTTGGTTTATTACCTGTTGGTTTATAACCTGTTGGTTTATTACCTGTTGTAACTGGTTTACAACCTGTTGGTTTATTACCTGTTGGTTTATTACCTGTTGGTTTATTACCTGTTGTAACTGGTTTATAACCTGTTGGTTTATTACCTGTTGGTTTATTACCTGTTGTAACTGGTTTATAACCTGTTGGTTTATTACCTGTTGGTTTATTACCTGTTGGTTTATTACTTGTTGGTTTATTACCTGTTGGTTTATTACCTGTTGGTTTATAACCTGTTGTAACTGGTTTATAACCTGTTGGTTTATGACCTGTTGGTTTATAACCTGATGGTTTATAACCTGTTGGTTTATAACCCGTTGTAACTGGTTTATAACCTGTTGGTTTATTACCTGTTGGTTTATAACCTGTTGTAACTGGTTTATAACCTGTTGGTTTATGACCTGTTGGTTTATAACCTGTTGGTTTATAACCTGTTGGTTTATTACCTGTTGGTTTATAACCTGTTGGTTTATAACCTGTTGTAACTGGTTTATAACCTGTTGGTTTATTACCTGTTGGTTTATAACCTGTTGGTTTATAACCTGTTGTAACTGGTTTATAACCTGTTGGTTTATGACCTGTTGGTTTATTACCTGTTGGTTTATTACCTGTTGGTTTATTACCTGTTGTAACTGGTTTATAACCTGTTGGTTTATTACCTGTTGGTTTATTACCTGTTGGTTTATTACCTGTTGTAACTGGTTTATAACCTGTTGGTTTATTACCTGTTGGTTTATAACCTGTTGGTTTATAACCTGTTGTAACTGGTTTATAACCTGTTGGTTTATAACCTGTTGGTTTATAACCTGTTGGTTTATTACCTGTTGGTTTATAACCTGTTGGTTTATAACCTGTTGGTTTATTACCTGTTGGTTTATTACCTGTTGGTTTATTACCTGTTGGTTTATTACCTGTTGGTTTATTACCTGTTGTAACTGGTTTATAACCTGTTGGTTTATAACCTGTTGGTTTATTACCTGTTGGTTTATTACCTGTTGGTTTATTACCTGTTGGTTTATTACCTGTTGGTTTATAACCTGTTGGTTTATTACCTGTTGGTTTATTACCTGTTGGTTTATTACCTGTTGGTTTATTACCTGTTGGTTTATTACCTGTTGGTTTATTACCTGTTGTAACTGGTTTATAACCTGTTGGTTTATTACCTGTTGGTTTATTACCTGTTGGTTTATTACCTGTTGGTTTATTACCTGTTGGTTTATAACCTGTTGTAACTGGTTTATAACCTGTTGGTTTATTACATGTTGGTTTATTACCTGTTGGTTTATTACCTGTTGGTTTATTACCTGTTGTAACTGGTTTATAACCTGTTGGTTTATAACCTGTTGTTTTATAACCTGTTGGTTTATTACCTGTTGGTTTATTACCTGTTGGTTTATTACCTGTTGGTTTATAACCTGTTGGTTTATTACCTGTTGGTTTATAACCTGTTGGTTTATAACCTGTTGGTTTATTACCTGTTGGTTTATAACCTGTTGGTTTATAACCTGTTGGTTTATAACCTGTTGGTTTATTACCTGCTGTAATTGGTTTATTACCTGTTGGTTTATAACCTGTTGGTTTATTACCTGTTGGTTTATAACCTGTTGGTTTATAACCTGTTGTAACTGGTTTATAACCTGTTGGTTTTTTACCTGTTGATTTATTACCTGTTGTAACTGGTTTATAACCTGTTGGTTTATTACCTGTTGGTTTATTACCTGTTGGTTTATTACCTGTTGGTTTATAACCTGTTGGTTTATTACCTGTTGTAACTGGTTTATAACCTGTTGGTTTATTACCTGTTGGTTTATAACCTGTTGGTTTATTACCTGTTGGTTTATTACCTGTTGGTTTATTACCTGTTGTAACTGGTTTATAACCTGTTGGTTTATTACCTGTTGGTTTATTACCTGTTGGTTTATAACCTGTTGGTTTATTACCTGTTGGTTTATTACCTGTTGGTTTATAACCTGTTGGTTTATTACCTGTTGTAACTGGTTTATAACCTGTTGGTTTATTACCTGTTGGTTTATTACCTGTTGGTTTATAACCTGTTGGTTTATTACCTGTTGGTTTATTACCTGTTGGTTTATAACCTGTTGTAACTGGTTTATAACCTGTTGGTTTATTACCTGTTGGTTTATAACCTGTTGTAACTGGTTTATAACCTGTTGGTTTATGACCTGTTGTAACTGGTTTATAACCTGTTGGTTTATTACCTGTTGGTTTATTACCTGTTGGTTTATTACCTGTTGTAACTGGTTTATAACCTGTTGGTTTATTACCTGTTGGTTTATTACATGTTGGTTTATTACCTGTTGGTTTATTACCTGTTGGTTTATTACATGTTGGTTTATTACCTGTTGGTTTATTACCTGTTGGTTTATTACCTGCTGTAACTGGTTTATAACCTGTTGGTTTATTACCTGTTGGTTTATAACCTGTTGGTTTATTACCTGCTGTAACTGGTTTATAACCTGTTGGTTTATTACATGTTGGTTTATTACCTGTTGGTTTATTACCTGTTGTAACTGGTTTATAACCTGTTGGTTTATTACATGTTGGTTTATTACCTGTTGGTTTATTACCTGTTGGTTTATTACCTGCTGTAACTGGTTTATAACCTGTTGGTTTATTACCTGTTGGTTTATAACCTGTTGGTTTATTACCTGTTGTAACTGGTTTACAACCTGTTGGTTTATTACCTGTTGGTTTATTACCTGTTGGTTTATTACCTGTTGTAACTGGTTTATAACCTGTTGGTTTATTACCTGTTGGTTTATTACCTGTTGTAACTGGTTTATAACCTGTTGGTTTATTACCTGTTGGTTTATTACCTGTTGGTTTATTACTTGTTGGTTTATTACCTGTTGGTTTATTACCTGTTGTAACTGGTTTATAACCTGTTGGTTTATTACCTGTTGGTTTATTACCTGTTGGTTTATTACCTGTTGGTTTATTACCTGTTGGTTTATTACCTGTTGGTTTATAACCTGTTGGTTTATAACCTGTTGGTTTATTACCTGTTGTAACTGGTTTATAACCTGTTGGGTTATTACCTGTTGGTTTATTACCTGTTGGTTTATAACCTGTTGTAACTGGTTTATAACCTGTTGGTTTATTACCTGTTGGTTTATAACCTGTTGTAACTGGTTTATAACCTGTTGGTTTATGACCTGTTGGTTTATAACCTGTTGGTTTATAACCTGTTGGTTTATAACCCGTTGTAACTGGTTTATAACCTGTTGGTTTATTACCTGTTGGTTTATAACCTGTTGTAACTGGTTTATAACCTGTTGGTTTATGACCTGTTGGTTTATAACCTGTTGGTTTATTACCTGTTGGTTTATTACCTGTTGGTTTATTACCTGTTGTAACTAGTTTATAACCTGTTGGTTTATTACATGTTGGTTTATTACCTGTTGGTTTATTACCTGTTGGTTTATTACCTGCTGTAACTGGTTTATAACCTGTTGGTTTATTACATGTTGGTTTATTACCTGTTGGTTTATTACCTGTTGTAACTGGTTTATAACCTGTTGGTTTATTACCTGTTGGTTTATAACCTGTTGGTTTATTACCTGTTGGTTTATTACCTGTTGTAACTGGTTTATAACCTGTTGGTTTATTACCTGTTGGTTTATAACCTGTTGGTTTATTACCTGTTGTAACTGGTTTACAACCTGTTGGTTTATTACCTGTTGGTTTATTACCTGTTGGTTTATTACCTGTTGTAACTGGTTTATAACCTGTTGGTTTATTACCTGTTGGTTTATTACCTGTTGTAACTGGTTTATAACCTGTTGGTTTATTACCTGTTGGTTTATTACCTGTTGGTTTATTACTTGTTGGTTTATTACCTGTTGGTTTATTACCTGTTGTAACTGGTTTATAACCTGTTGGTTTATTACCTGTTGGTTTATTACCTGTTGGTTTATAACCTGTTGGTTTATAACCTGTTGGTTTATTACCTGTTGTAACTGGTTTATAACCTGTTGGGTTATAACCTGTTGGTTTATTACCTGTTGTAACTGGTTTATAACCTGTTGGTTTATTACCTGTTGGTTTATTACCTGTTGGTTTATAACCTGTTGTTGGTTTATAACCTGTTGGTTTATTACCTGTTGGTTTATAACCTGTTGTAACTGGTTTATAACCTGTTGGTTTATGACCTGTTGGTTTATAACCTGTTGGTTTATAACCTGTTGGTTTATTACCTGTTGGTTTATAACCTGTTGTTGGTTTATAACCTGTTGGTTTATAACCTGTTGGTTTATAACCTGTTGGTTTATAACCTGTTGGTTTATAACCTGTTGGTTTATGACCTGTTGTAACTGGTTTATAACCTGTTGGTTTATAACCTGTTGGTTTATTACCTGTTGGTTTATAACCTGTTGGTTTATAACCTGTTGGTTTATAACCTGTTGTAACTGGTTTATAACCTGTTGGTTTATGACCTGTTGGTTTATTACCTGTTGGTTTATTACATGTTGGTTTATTACCTGTTGGTTTATTACTTGTTGGTTTATTACCTGTTGGTTTATTACCTGTTGTAACTGGTTTATAACCTGTTGGTTTATTACCTGTTGGTTTATTACCTGTTGGTTTATTACCTGTTGTAACTGGTTTATAACCTGTTGGTTTATTACCTGTTGGTTTATAACCTGTTGGTTTATAACCTGTTGGTTTATAACCTGTTGGTTTATTACCTGTTGGTTTATAACCTGTTGGTTTATAACCTGTTGGTTTATAACCTGTTGGTTTATAACCTGTTGGTTTATTACCTGTTGGTTTATAACCTGTTGGTTTATAACCTGTTGGTTTATTACCTGTTTTGTTGGTTTATAACCTGTTGGTTTATTACCTGTTGGTTTATAACCTGTTGGTTTATTACCTGTTGTAACTGGTTTATAACCTGTTGGTTTATTACCTGTTGGTTTATAACCTGTTGGTTTATAACCTGTTGGTTTATTACCTGTTGGTTTATTACCTGTTGGTTTATTACCTGTTGGTTTATTACCTGTTGGTTTATAACCTGTTGTAACTGGTTTATAACCTGTTGGTTTATAACCTGTTGGTTTATAACCTGTTGGTTTATTACCTGTTGGTTTATAACCTGTTGGTTTATAACCTGTTGGTTTATTACCTGTTGTAACTGGTTTATAACCTGTTGGTTTATAACCTGTTGGTTTATTACCTGTTGGTTTATTACCTGTTGGTTTATTACCTGTTGTAACTGGTTTATAACCTGTTGGTTTATAACCTGTTGGTTTATTACCTGTTGGTTTATTACCTGTTGGTTTATAACCTGTTGGTTTATTACCTGTTGTAACTGGTTTATAACCTGTTGGTTTATTACATGTTGGTTTATTACCTGTTGGTTTATTACCTGTTGGTTTATTACCTGTTGGTTTATTACCTGTTGTAACTGGTTTATAACCTGTTGGTTTATAACCTGTTGGTTTATAACCTGTTGGTTTATTACCTGTTGGTTTATTACCTGTTGGTTTATTACCTGTTGGTTTATAACCTGTTGGTTTATTACCTGTTGGTTTATAACCTGTTGGTTTATAACCTGTTGGTTTATTACCTGTTGGTTTATTACCTGCTGTAACTGGTTTATAACCTGTTGGTTTATAACCTGTTGGTTTATTACCTGTTGGTTTATTACCTGTTGGTTTATAACCTGTTGTAACTGGTTTATAACCTGTTGGTTTTTTACCTGTTGATTTATTACCTGTTGTAACTGGTTTATAACCTGTTGGTTTATTACCTGTTGGTTTATTACCTGTTGGTTTATTACCTGTTGGTTTATAACCTGTTGGTTTATTACCTGTTGTAACTGGTTTATAACCTGTTGGTTTATTACCTGTTGGTTTATAACCTGTTGGTTTATTACCTGTTGGTTTATTACCTGTTGGTTTATTACCTGTTGTAACTGGTTTATAACCTGTTGGTTTATTACCTGTTGGTTTATTACCTGTTGGTTTATAACCTGTTGGTTTATTACCTGTTGGTTTATTACCTGTTGGTTTATAACCTGTTGGTTTATTACCTGTTGGTTTATAACCTGTTGTAACTGGTTTATAACCTGTTGGTTTATTACCTGTTGGTTTATAACCTGTTGGTTTATTACCTGTTGGTTTATTACCTGTTGGTTTATAACCTGTTGTAACTGGTTTATAACCTGTTGGTTTATTACCTGTTGGTTTATAACTTGTTGTAACTGGTTTATAACCTGTTGGTTTATTACCTGTTGGTTTATAACCTGTTGGTTTATAACCTGTTGTAACTGGTTTATAACCTGTTGGTTTATAACCTGTTGATTTATAACCTGTTGTAACTGGTTTATGACCTGTTGGTTTATAACCTGTTGGTTTATTACCTGTTGGTTTATAACCTGTTGTAACTGGTTTATAACCTGTTGGTTTATAACCTGTTGGTTTATTACCTGTTGGTTTATTACCTGTTGGTTTATTACCTGTTGGTTTATTACCTGTTGGTTTATTACCTGTTGGTTTATTACCTGTTGTAACTGGTTTATAACCTGTTGGTTTATTACCTGTTGGTTTATTACCTGTTGGTTTATTACCTGTTGTTGGTTTATAACCTGTTGGTTTATTACCTGTTGGTTTATTACCTGTTGGTTTATAACCTGTTGGTTTTTATAACCTGTTGGTTTATAACCTGTTGGTTTATTACCTGTTGGTTTATAACCTGTTGGTTTATAACCTGTTGGTTTATAACCTGTTGGTTTATTACCTGTTGGTTTATAACCTGTTGGTTTATTACCTGTTGGTTTATAACCTGTTGGTTTATTACCTGTTGGTTTATTACCTGCTGTAACTGGTTTATAACCTGTTGGTTTATAACCTGTTGGTTTATTACCTGTTGGTTTATTACCTGTTGGTTTATTACCTGTTGGTTTATAACCTGTTGTAACTGGTTTATAACCTGTTGTAACTGGTTTATAACCTGTTGGTTTATTACCTGTTGGTTTATTACCTGTTGATTTATTACCTGTTGTAACTGGTTTATAACCTGTTGGTTTATTACCTGTTGGTTTATTACCTGTTGGTTTATTACCTGTTGGTTTATAACCTGTTGGTTTATTACCTGTTGTAACTGGTTTATAACCTGTTGGTTTATTACCTGTTGGTTTATAACCTGTTGGTTTATTACCTGTTGGTTTATTACCTGTTGGTTTATTACCTGTTGTAACTGGTTTATAACCTGTTGGTTTATTACCTGTTGGTTTATAACCTGTTGGTTTATTACCTGTTGTAACTGGTTTATAACCTGTTGGTTTATTACCTGTTGGTTTATAACCTGTTGGTTTATTACCTGTTGGTTTATTACCTGTTGGTTTATTACCTGTTGGTTTATAACCTGTTGGTTTATTACCTGTTGGTTTATTACCTGTTGTAACTGGTTTATTACCTGTTGTAACTGGTTTATAACCTGTTGGTTTATTACCTGTTGGTTTATTACCTGTTGTAACTGGTTTATAACCTGTTGGTTTATAACCTGTTGGTTTATAACCTGTTGGTTTATTACCTGTTGATTTATAACCTGTTGGTTTATAACCTGTTGGTTTATAACCTGTTGGTTTATTACCTGTTGGTTTATAACCTGTTGGTTTATAACCTGTTGGTTTATAACCTGTTGGTTTATTACCTGTTGGTTTATTACCTGTTGGTTTATAACCTGTTGGTTTATTACCTGTTGTAACTGGTTTATAACCTGTTGGTTTATAACCTGTTGGTTTATAACCTGTTGGTTTATTACCTGTTGGTTTATTACCTGTTGGTTAATAACCTGTTGGTTTATTACCTGTTGGTTTATTACCTGTTGGTTTATTACCTGTTGGTTTATAACCTGTTGTAACTGGTTTATAACCTGTTGGTTTATTACCTGTTGGTTTATAACCTGTTGGTTTATAACCTGTTGGTTTATAACCTGTTGGTTTATTACCTGTTGGTTTATTACCTGTTGGTTTATAACCTGTTGGTTTATAACCTGTTGGTTTATAACCTGTTGGTTTATTACCTGTTGGTTTATAACCTGTTGGTTCATTACCTGTTGGTTTATAACCTGTTGTAACTGGTTTATAACCTGTTGGTTTATGACCTGTTGGTTTATTACCTGTTGGTTTATAACCTGTTGGTTTATTACCTGTTGGTTTATAACCTGTTGGTTTATAACCTGTTGGTTTATTACCTGTTGGTTTATAACCTGTTGGTTTATAACCTGTTGGTTTATGACCTGTTGGTTTATAACCTGTTGGTTTATTACCTGTTGGTTTATAACCTGTTGGTTTATTACCTGTTGGTTTATTACCTGTTGGTTTATAACCTGTTGGTTTATTACCTGTTGGTTTATTACCTGTTGGTTTATTACCTGTTGGTTTATAACCTGTTGGTTTATAACCTGTTGGTTTATAACCTGTTGGTTTATTACCTGTTGGTTTATAACCCGTTGTAACTGGTTTATAACCTGTTGGTTTATGACCTGTTGGTTTATTACCTGTTGGTTTATTACCTGTTGGTTTATAACCTGTTGGTTTATAACCTGTTGGTTTATTACCTGTTGGTTTATAACCTGTTGGTTTATAACCTGTTGGTTTATAACCTGTTGTAACTGGTTTATAACCTGTTGGTTTATTACCTGTTGGTTTATAACCCGTTGTAACTGGGTTATAACCTGTTGGTTTATGACCTGTTGGTTTATTACCTGTTGGTTTATAACCTGTTGGTTTATAACCTGTTGGTTTATAACCTGTTGGTTTATAACCTGTTGGTTTATTACCTGTTGGTTTATAACCTGTTGGTTTATAACCTGTTGGTTTATAACCTGTTGGTTTATAACCTGTTGGTTTATAACCTGTTGGTTTATTACCTGTTGGTTTATAACCTGTTGTAACTGGTTTATAACCTGTTGGTTTATGACCTGTTGGTTTATTACCTGTTGGTTTATAACCTGTTGGTTTATTACCTGTTGGTTTATAACCTGTTGGTTTATAACCTGTTGGTTTATTACCTGTTGGTTTATTACCTGTTGGTTTATAACCTGTTGTAACTGGTTTATAACCTGTTGGTTTATAACCTGTTGGTTTATTACCTGTTGGTTTATAACCTGTTGGTATATTACCTGTTGGTTTATTACCTGTTGGTTTATTACCTGTTGGTTTATAACCTGTTGGTTTATAACCTGTTGGTTTATTACCTGTTGGTTTATTACCTGTTGGTTTATAACCTGTTGGTTTATAACCTGTTGGTTTATTACCTGTTGGTTTATAACCTGTTGGTTTATTACCTGTTGGTTTATAACCTGTTGGTTTATTACCTGTTGCAACTGGATTATAACCTGTCGTAACTGGTTTATAACCTGTTGTAACTGGTTTATAACCTGTTGGTTTATTACCTGTTGGTTTATAACCTGTTGGTTTATAACCTGTTGGTTTATAACCTGTTGGTTTATAACCTGTTGGTTTATTACCTGTTGGTTTATAACCTGTTGGTTTATAACCTGTTGGTTTATTACCTGTTGGTTTATAACCTGTTGGTTTATTACCTGTTGGTTTATTACCTGTTGGTTTATAACCTGTTGGTTTATTACCTGTTGGTTTATAACCTGTTGGTTTATTACCTGTTGGTTTATTACCTGTTGGTTTATAACCTGTTGGTTTATTACCTGTTGGTTTATTACCTGTTGGTTTATTACCTGTTGGTTTATAACCTGTTGTAACTGGTTTATAACCTGTTGGTTTATAACCTGTTGGTTTATTACCTGTTGGTTTATAACCTGTTGGTATATTACCTGTTGGTTTATTACCTGTTGGTTTATTACCTGTTGGTTTATAACCTGTTGGTTTATTACCTGTTGGTTTATTACCTGTTGGTTTATAACCTGTTGGTTTATAACCTGTTGGTTTATTACCTGTTGGTTTATTACCTGTTGGTTTATAACCTGTTGGTTTATAACCTGTTGGTTTATTACCTGTTGGTTTATAACCTGTTGGTTTATTACCTGTTGCAACTGGTTTATAACCTGTTGTAACTGGTTTATAACCTGTTGTAACTGGTTTATAACCTGTTGGTTTATAACCTGTTGGTTTATAACCTGTTGGTTTATAACCTGTTGGTTTATTACCTGTTGGTTTATTACCTGTTGGTTTATAACCTGTTGGTTTATAACCTGTTGGTTTATTACCTGTTGGTTTATAACCTGTTGGTTTATGACCTGTTGGTTTATTACCTGTTGGTTTATAACCTGTTGGTTTATGACCTGTTGGTTTATTACCTGTTGGTTTATAACCTGTTGGTTTATTACCTGTTGGTTTATAACCTGTTGGTTTATTACCTGTTGGTTTATTACCTGTTGGTTTATTACCTGTTGGTTTATAACCTGTTGGTTTATTACCTGTTGGTTTATAACCTGTTGGTTTTTTACCTGTTGGTTTATTACTTGTTGGTTTATTACCTGTTGGTTTATAACCTGTTGGTTTATTACCTGTTGGTTTATTACCTGTTGGTTTATTACCTGTTGGTTTATTACCTGTTGGTTTATAACCTGTTGGTTTATTACCTGTTGGTTTATTACCTGTTGGTTTATTACCTGTTGGTTTATTACCTGTTGGTTTATTACCTGTTGGTTTATTACCTGTTGGTTTATTACCTGTTGTAACTGGTTTATAACCTGTTGGTTTATTACCTGTTGGTTTATTACCTGTTGGTTTATAACCTGTTGGTTTATTACCTGTTGGTTTATTACCTGTTGGTTTATTACCTGTTGGTTTATAACCTGTTGGTTTATTACCTGTTGGTTTATTACCTGTTGGTTTATTACCTGTTGGTTTATAACCTGTTGGTTTATTACCTGTTGGTTTATTACCTGTTGGTTTATAACCTGTTGGTTTATAACCTGTTGGTTTATTACCTGTTGGTTTATAACCTGTTGGTTTATTACCTGTTGCAACTGGTTTATAACCTGTTGTAACTGGTTTATAACCTGTTGGTTTATAACCTGTTGGTTTATGACCTGTTGGTTTATTACCTGTTGGTGTATAACCTGTTGGTTTATTACCTGTTGGTTTATTACCTGTTGGTTTATTACCTGTTGGTTTATAACCTGTTGGTTTATTACCTGTTGGTTTATTACCTGTTGGTTTATTACCTGTTGTAACTGGTTTATAACCTGTTGGTTTTTTACCTGTTGGTTTATTACCTGTTGGTTTATTACCTGTTGGTTTATTACCTGTTGGTTTATAACCTGTTGGTTTATTACCTGTTGGTTTATAACCTGTTGGTTTATAACCTGTTGTAACTGGTTTATAACCTGTTGGTTTATTACCTGTTGGTTTATAACCTGTTGTAACTGGTTTATAACCTGTTGTAACTGGTTTATAACCTGTTGGTTTATAACCTGTTCTATCCACTAAAGAATAACTTAAAAAAAAAAAAAAAATAATAAAAACTGGTAACTTCAAACCACTGACAGCCTAAAGAGGACGTTACTGGGACATGGCAGCTCATACAGACTCACTTGACATTGTGTCTGAGTAAGGCCCTGTCGGAAACCCGAGACACGGCTCTCTCTCTTTCTCTCCCTCTCACCCAGTCCCTTAGCACTCATGCAACGCGTGGGCACATAGGCAGGGCTGGCGCTCGAGAGATGACTACCTGTGGCGACCTCTCTCAATAGCAAGGCTATGCTCACTGAGTCTGTACATAGTCAAAACTTTCCTTAAGTTTGGGTCAGTCACAGTGGTCAGGTATTCTGCCGCTGTGTACTCTCTGTTTAGGGTCAGTCACAGTGGTCAGGTATTCTGCCACTGTGTTCTCTCTGTTTAGGGCCAGTCACAGTGGTCAGGTATTCTGCCACTGTGTACTCTCTGTTTAGGGTCAGTCACAGTGGTCAGGTATTCTGCCACTGTGTTCTCTCTGTTTAGGGTCAGTCACAGTGGTCAGGTATTCTGCCGCTGTGTACTCTCTGTTTAGGGCCAGTCACAGTGGTCAGGTATTCTGCCGCTGTGTACTCTCTGTTTAGGGTCAGTCACAGTGGTCAGGTATTCTGCCACTGTGTACTCTCTGTTTAGGGCCAGTCACAGTGGTCAGGTATTCTGCCACTGTGTACTCTCTGTTTAGGGCCTTCATCACTGTCCCTCTCTCAGAACTTCATCACTGTCCCTCTCAGACCTTCATCACTGTCCCTCTCTCAGACCTTCATCACTGTCCCTCTCTCAGAACTTCATCACTGTCCCTCTCTCAGAACTTCATCACTGTCCCTCTCTCAGACCTTCATCACTGTCCCTCTCAGACCTTCATCACTGTCCCTCTCAGACCTTCATCACTGTCCCTCTCAGACCTTCATCACTGTCCCTCTCTCAGACCTTCATCACTATCCCTCTCTCAAACCTTCATCACTGTCCCTCTCTGACCTTCATCACTGTCCCTCTCTCAAACCTTCATCACTGTCCCTCTCTTAGACCTTGATCACTGTCCCTCTCTCAGACCTTCATCACTGTCCCTCTCTCAGACCTTCATCACTGTCCCTCTCTCAGACCTTCATCACTGTCCTTCTCTCAGACCTTCATCACGGTCCCTCTCTCAGAACTTCATCACTGTCCCTCTCTCAGACCTTCATCACTGTCCCTCTCTCAGAACTTCATCACTGTCCCTCTCTCAGATCTTCATCACTGTCCCTCTCTCAGAACTTCATCACTGTCCCTCTCAGACCTTCATCACTGTCCCTCTCTCAGACCTTCATCACTGTCCCTCTCTCAGACCTTTATCACTGTCCCTCTCTCAGAACTTCATCACTGTCCCTCTCAGACCTTCATCACTGTCCCTCTCTCAGACCTTCATCACTGTCCCTCTCTCAGAACTTCATCACTGTCCCTCTCTCGGACCTTCATCACTGTCCCTCTCTCAGACCTTCATCACTGTCCCTCTCAGACCTTCATCACTGTCCCTCTCAGACCTTCATCACTGTCCCTCTGAGACCTTCATCACTGTCCCTCTCTCAGACCATACTGGAGCTGAGTCAGTGTCCCTGCTCCCTGACACGGACATAGATTGTATTTAGCCATTGTGTGTCATAACCTCAACATTATCCTTAATTGTATCTACAACAGAGGTTAACTTCAACATTAACATTCATAGTATCTACAAAAGAGATTATCCTCAACATTATAATTCATAGTATCTACAACAGAGGTTATCTTCAACATTATCCTTAATAGTATCTACAAAAGAGGTTATCCTCAACATTATAATTCATAGTATCTACAAAATAGGTTATCCTCAACATTATATTTCATAGTATCTACAACAGAGGTTATTCTCAACATTATCATTCATAGTATCTATATAACAGAGGTTATTCTCAACATTACTATTCATAGTATCTATATGAGGTTATCCTCAACATTATCATTCATAGTATCTATAAAACAGAGGTTATCCTCAACATTATCATTCCTAGTTATGCTCCAACCATGGAGAGATATAGGTTACCATTCTCCTACTGATCTGTTTCTCCCACTAGGTTTATTACATGCTTTTATTAGATCCATGGTATGTTACTGAACAACTACTATTAGGCTATAACATGGAATTGGAAGATTGCCTGTCCTTAACTCCCACTGGGTACACTGGTTGAATCAACATTATATCCTTGTCATTGAAATGAAATTACATTGCAAAGTAGAATATAATTGACTTCTGTGCCCAGTGGGCCACTTTTTCACAGTTTAGTCATGTAACCACATTTGAAATGACAGGAAGTTGAGATTCTTTTGATTTCACAGTGTGTCGACCTATGATCATTATTAGCAGCAGTTCGAGACGAATGTTTGAAGCCCTGTAGCATAGCCCATTATGTACAGTCCAGTTCTCTACAGTTCTAGGTGTTGGATTTCAGTCTGATAAAATGGGAATTCCCGATATCGTTAGATAGTCTTTGTTTTTGCTCTTAGTTGTTTGTATATCTGTTATCGCACCGCGCCACTCTGGCGGGGGTCCGTCCGACGCTGCAGTTCTTTTTTACAGAGCGCGTAAGAAACCTCCACTTGTCCTACGTCACAACACGTAACGTTCCACGGGTTTCTTCTCTTTCTGCCGCAGAGTTGGAACAAGGTGTCGGGTTAAGACCGCACGACTATAAAGGAGAGGGGCAGGCAGGCTGGACACAACCAAATAGATAGACCGTCTGAAAGTAAGGAGAATATCGGAATTTTTAGTCTAAACACATCTCAATGTTTTATTCCCAGCGGTGCATTGTGTTTCCAAACGATGTTATCTTTAATTTGTATTTAAATGGATAACCAATAGTTAATGTATTAATATGGGAATGGTATTTTTCCCTTGTTCATTTCTGTTCATTTGAAATAGTTTATTTCTCTTCTATGTTTGCGTTGCAAAGTCGATTGTATTTATCACGATGATGGATAAATGTCTGATTTGATCATGTCTGTACTTTTAGGTGTTGAAACAACGAGTGGCAGAATGACGGTTTGTTGTGAGTTGTGTGAAAGTCCATGGAGCAGTGAGCGCTGCTCCTTTCATCTGTTCAGCGGGGAGACAGAAAGCCGCCTGGGACTCTGCAAGAGATTCAGGTTAGTGCAGCCAGACTGGCTCCATCCGTGCGCGGCTTCTAGTGGTCAAACCGCTACAATCTGGACTCAGGGGTGGCAATAACATACCTACTGTACATACCATACCTAGTATATATTAACTTGTGGATGTCATTTATCCAGTTTGTTTGCTATGTTTCTAATTACAATTTGTGTGTTATGTTATGAATTACGATTCATACAATATGTTACGAATTTGCAATACTTATAAGTTATGAATTCCAATTTGTTGTGTCTGGTGTTAGCTAGGGAAATAGGAGCGTATGCAGTCCAGCCTCCTGCTTTCTGCCTGACACCCACGCTCTCTGATGCTGCCTCTGGCTCTACCAACAAAAACCGTCTAGAGAGCTCTCTTCTCTACTGATAAAACCGGCTGATCACACAGAGCAGCCAGAGATCTCTCTTCTCTACCTCAGATAGACAGAGCCACATACAGCAACAGTTGTTTCCATAGGAACCACAGAAGCTCACACTTTAGCAAAAGCAAACTGCTATCCATCCCCATCCAGTCTGTGGCTAGGGTACACTGCCTTTCCTTCAGTAAGGCACAGTGAGAAGCCGGAAAGTAACACATTTTCTCAGTTTTTACTTTGGATTATTTTTGCCATGTAACAAAGAGCAGCTTTTCACTCGACTGAGAGAGACTAGGAAGAGTTTGGACGTAGTAGGATATACCCTGTGCTCAGTTCTACCTCTGCCCTCTCTGGGCCGTCATATCCTGACCTGTGAACATGGTGTTGCTACGCAGGTCTACGAAGGGAGCGTCTAAAGCCAGGAGGGACCAGATCAACTCTGAGATCAGGAACATGAGAACTCTGCTCCCCATCCCTCAGGAGGACCAGGACAGACTGTCATACCTCCACAGCATGGCAGTTATCACAGCATACATCAGGAAGAGCTTTCTGTATAAGGGTGAGTACAAAACCAGGAGAGGAACTGTCATGTACGGAACCACTAGAACACTTGATAGTACGGACCCAGTAGGACATTCCCATCTTTTAGAATGGGTGTATTTGTATGTGTATTTATTATGGATCCCCATTAGTTCCTGTTGCCAAGGCAGCAGCTACTCTTCCTGGGGTTTATTATGGATCCCCATTAGTTCCTGTTGCCAAGGCAGCAGCTACTCTTCCTGGGGTTTATTATGGATCCCCATTAGTTCCTGCCAAGGCAGCAGCTACTCTTCCTGGGGTTTATTATGGATCCCCATTAGTTCCTGTTGCCATGGCAGCAGCTACTCTTCCTGGGGTTTATTATGGATCCCCATTAGTTCCTGTTGCCAAGGCAGCAGCTACTCTTCCTGGGGTTTATTATGGATCCCCATTAGTTCCTGTTGCCAAGGCAGCAGCTACTCTTCCTGGGGTTTATTATGGATCCCCATTAGTTCCTGCCAAGGCAGCAGCTACTCTTCCTGGGGTTTATTATGGATCCCCATCAGTTCCTGTTGCCAAGGCAGCAGCTACTCTTCCTGGGGTTTATTATGGATCCCCATTAGTTCCTGTTGCCAAGGCAGCAGCTACTCTTCCTGGGGTTTATTATGGATCCCCATTAGTTCCTGTTGCCAAGGCAGCAGCTACTCTTCCTGGGGTTTATTATGGATCCCCATTAGTTCCTGCCAAGGCAGCAGCTACTCTTCCTGGGGTTTATTATGGATCCCCATCAGTTCCTGTTGCCAAGGCAGCAGCTACTCTTCCTGGGGATTATGATGGATCCCCATTAGTTCCTGCCAAGGCAGCAGCTACTCTTCCTGGGGTTTATTATGGATCCCCATTAGTTCCTGTTGCCAAGGCAGCAGCTACTCTTCCTGGGGTTTATTATGGATCCCCATTAGTTCCTGTTGCCAAGGCAGCAGCTACTCTTCCTGGGGTTTAGTATGGATCCCCATTAGTTCCTGTTGCCAAGGCAGCAGCTACTCTTCCTGGGGTTTATTATGGATCCCCATTAGTTCCTGTTGCCAAGGCAGCAGCTACTCTTCCTGGGATTTATTATGGATCCCCATTAGTTCCTGTTGCCAAGGCAGCAGCTACTCTTCCTGGGGTTTATTATGTGTCCCCATTAGTTCCTGCCAAGGCAGCAGCTACTCTTCCTGGGGTTTATTATGGATCCCCATTAGTTCCTGCCAAGGCAGCAGCTACTCTTCCTGGGATTTATTATGGATCCCCATTAGTTCCTGTTGCCAAGGCAGCAGCTACTCTTCCTGGGGTTTATTATGTATCCCCATTAGTTCCTGCCAAGGCAGCAGCTACTCATCCTGGGGTTTATTATGGATCCCCATTAGTTCCTGCCATGGCAGCAGCTACTCTTCCTGAGGTTTATTATGGATCCTCATTAGTTCCTGTCAAGGCAGCAGCTACTCTTCCTGGGATTTATTATGGATCCCCATTAGTTCCTGTTGCCAAGGCAGCAGCTACTCTTCCTGGGGTTTAGTATGGATCCCCATTAGTTCCTGTTGCCAAGGCAGCAGCTACTCTTCCTGGGGTTTATTATGGATCCCCATTAGTTCCTGCCAAGGCAGCAGCTACTCTTCCTGGGATTTATTATGGATCCCCATTAGTTCCTGTTGCCAAGGCAGCAGCTACTCTTCCTGGGGTTTATTATGTGTCCCCATTAGTTCCTGCCAAGGCAGCAGCTACTCTTCCTGGGGTTTATTATGGATCCCCATTAGTTCCTGCCAAGGCAGCAGCTACTCTTCCTGGGATTTATTATGGATCCCCATTAGTTCCTGTTGCCAAGGCAGCAGCTACTCTTCCTGGGGTTTATTATGTATCCCCATTAGTTCCTGCCAAGGCAGCAGCTACTCATCCTGGGGTTTATTATGGATCCCCATTAGTTCCTGCCATGGCAGCAGCTACTCTTCCTGAGGTTTATTATGGATCCTCATTAGTTCCTGTCAAGGCAGCAGCTACTCTTCCTGGGGTTTATTATGGATCCTCATTAGTTCCTGTCAAGGCAGCAGCTACTCTTCCTGGGGTTTATTATGTATCCCCATTAGTTCCTGCCAAGGCAGCAGCTACTCTTCCTGGGGTTTATTATGGATCCCCATTAGTTCCTGCCAAGGCAGCAGCTACTCTTCCTGGGGTTTATTATGGATCCCCATTAGTTCCTGCCAAGGCAGCAGCTACTCTTCCTGGGGTTTATTATGGATCCCCATTAGTTCCTGTTGCCAAGGCAGCAGCTACTCTTCCTGGGGTTTATTATGGACCCCCATTAGTTCCTGCCAAGGCAGAAGCTACTCTTCCTGGGGTTTATTATGGATCCCCATTAGTTCCTGTTGCCAAGGCAGCAGCTACTCTTCCTGGGGTCCAACACATTAAGGCACTTACATTACAGATAAAACAGTACATCATATAACATTATTACACCACTACATATGTACAATACAACATGTATAATACAACAATATTACAATGTACGTGTGTGGAGAGTGCGTGTGCTAGCACATGTGTGGGTATGTGTCTCTGACAGCAGTGGTGTTGTCTACGGTGATACGGATATCACTTATTGATATCTACATCGAGCATTGATGTGAATCACACTGCTGCTTTTTCATTTAGTTATTTGCGCCTTACGGATTGTGGTTGTTGTGGATGGCAATCTGTAGTTAGTACATCCATGTTTGGACTTATAAATGATATATATGAATGTAAAGATAGAATTTAATCGTATTATTATACGTAGTAGAAAGCATTAGAAGAAGCCGACATAACCAACCCATGAAGTAACATTTAACATCCATATATGGCCAGCTATGTAAACTTTAACATGGATTTATCCTGCAATGTCGTCCAATTGGTAACATACATTCTTGTCTTCTTCTAATGCCTCTTAATTAAGGGAAAATACATCTAAAAGTAACTGAATGTAGTCAGATTACATTTCTGAGTTTGGGTAATCCAAAAGTTACTGATTATAATTTTGGACAGGTAACTAGTAACTGTAAAGGAACTACATGTAAAAAGTAACCTACCCAAACCCAGTTAGAACTGTAGGACATTTTCAACTTGAAGAATGGATGCTAAGGCGTCTTAGAACTGATGATTGAAACACCCTGTCAATGTAAACATGTATTTTTAACAGTATATCTTCCAAGGTCTTGTGATGGATCCATACCTACTGAGTTCTCTGTGATGTTGTGATGGATCCATACCTACTGAGTTCTCTGTGATGTTGTGATGGATCCATACCTACTGAGTTCTCTGTGATGTTGTGATGGATCCATACCTACTGAGTTCTCTGTGATGTTGTGATGGATCCATTACTGAGTTCTGTGATGTTGTGATGGACTGAGTTCCATACCTACTGAGTTCTGAGTTCTGTGATGCTGTGATGGATCCATACCTACTGAGTTCTCTGTGATGTTGTGATGGATCCATACCTACTGAGTTCTCTGTGATGTTGTGATGGATCCATACCTACTGAGTTCTCTGTGATGTTGTGATGGTGATGATTGTGATGGATCCATACCTGCTGAGTTCTCTGATGGATACTGAGTTCTCTGTGATGTTGTGATGGTGACCTGCTGAGTTCTCTGTGATGTTGTGATGGATCCATACCTACTGAGTTCTCTGTGATGTTGTGATGGATCCATACCTGTGATGTTGTGATGGATCCACTGAGTTCTCTGTGATGTTGTGATGGATCCATACCTACTGAGTTCTCTGTGATGTTGTGATGGATCCATACCTACTGAGTTCTCTGTGATGTTGTGATGGATCCATACCTACTGAGTTCTCTGTGATGTTGTGATGGATCCATACCACTGAGTTCTCTGTGATGTTGTGATGGATCCATACCTACTGAGTTCTCTGTGATGTTGTGATGGATCCATACCTACTGAGTTCTCTGTGATGTTGTGATGGATCCATACCTACTGAGTTCTCTGTGATGTTGTGATGGATCCATACCTACTGAGTTCTCTGTGATGTTGTGATGGATCCATACCTACTGAGTTCTCTGTGATGTTGTGATGGATCCATACCTACTGAGTTCTCTGTGATGTTGTGATGGATCCATACCTACTGAGTTCTCTGTGATGTTGTGATGGATCCATACCTACTGAGTTCTCTGTGATGTTGTGATGGATGAGTTCTCTGTGATGGATCCATACCTACTGAGTTCTCTGTGATGTTGTGATGGATCCATACCTGTGATGTTGTGATGGATCCATACCTACTGAGTTCTCTGTGATGTTGTGATGGATCCATACCTAGTTCTCTGAGTTCTAGTTCTCTGTGATGTGATGGATCCATACCTACTGAGTTCTCTGTGATGTTGTGATGGATCCATACCTACTGAGTTCTCTGTGATGTTGTGATGGATCCATACCTACTGAGTTCTCTTTGATGCTGTGATGAAACTAATCCTGAGTTGTATTTCTTCCGCTTCCAGGATTATCAGCTGATCAGAGTCGTCTCTCCTCTTCCTCCTCCTATCCTCTGTACGAGACCTTCCTCCCAGCCGTGCATGGTTTCATTCTGATCCTCTCCTCCCGGGGCAGGCTGGTCTACGTCTCTGAGAACGTCTCTGATTACCTGGGGCTCTCCATGGTGAGTACCAACCTGATGAAGACCTGGCGTCCAAAATATATGGAATTGTATAGGAAATAGAACATTGTTTTTCTGTGGTTGTGTAACATCACATCTGCTGTGTTACTGAATGCTGTGTAGGGCAGGGTGTTAGTCACTAAAGTTGATCCTTTCTTCTTCTCTCTTATAGGTTGATGTTCTTCAGGGAGACACATTCTATGACCTGGTGGAGAGTCAGGATGTGGAGACAGTTAGATCTAACCTGGAGACAGACAACACAACGTCAACTGGTAAGAGACTATACTATCTAAAGGAAAATCAAATAAAATGAACAGATTTAAGAGCTCATGAAACCCAATGGAGGACGAGACTGATCTCATGTTATTGTTCTGTTCCCCAGCAGAGAGGAGTTTTGTGTGTCAGATGCACACCTCCAAGGCCTTCAGACAAGAGTACGGTAACTGCTGTTCTATAATGGTCCGAGGACGCTACCAGACCATCCCACAATCCCCCCAGTCCACCCCCACATCCTCCCCAGACCGTGGCCGATCTGGCTCCCCTGTGGAGATGGTGTTCTTGGCTCTCTGCACACCCACAGTGAACCACCTGGGCAACAGCATCTTCTCCTCCTGCTCCTCCTCCTTCACCAGCCTCCATAGACCAGACATGAGCTTCAGTCACCTGGACGAAAGTGTTGTGTTTTACTTGGGCTACTCATCGGAGGAGCTGATTGGTCGATCGTGGTACAGCCTCCTCCACCCTGAAGACCTCTCCTTGAGTGCCTACTCACATAAGAGTCTGAGTAAGTAGAAAAACATTAAAACTACCCTTGATACTATACTCAGCAAAAAAAGAAACGTCCTCTCACTGTCAACTGCGTTTATTTTCAGCTAGCTTAACATATGTAAATATTTGTATGAACAGAACAAGACTCAACAACTGAGACATAAACTGAACAAGTTCCACAGACATGTGACTAACAGAAATGGAATAATGTGTCCTTGAACAAAGGGGGAAGGGTCAAAAGTAACAGTCAGTATTTTGTGTGGCCACCAGCTGCATTAAGTACTGCAGTGCATCTCCTTCTCTAGGACTGCACCAAATTTGCCAGTTCTTGCTGTGAGATGTTACCCCACTCTTCCACCAAGGCACCTGCAAGTTCCTGGACATTTCTGGGGGAAATGGCCCTCACCCTCACCCTCTGATCCAACAGGTCCCAGACGTGCTCAATGGGATTGAGATCCGGGCTTTTCGCTGGCCATGGCAGAATGGCAGAACACTGACATTCCTGTCTTGCAGGAAATCACGGACAGAACGAGCAGTATGGCAGGTGGCATTGTCATGCTGGAGGGTAATGTCAGGATGAGTCTGCAGGAAGGGTACCACATAAGGGAGGAGGAGGTCTTCCCTGTAACGCACAGCTTTGAGATTGCCTGCAATGACAATAAGCTCAGTCCGATGATGCTGTGACACACCGCCCCAGAACATGACAGACACTCCACCTCAAATCTATCCCGCTCCAGAATACAGGCCTCGGTGTAACGCTCAATCCTTCGACGATAAACGTGAATCCGACCATCACCCCTGGTGAGACAAAACCGTGACTCATCAGCACTTAATGCCAGTCCTGTCTGGTCCAGCGACGGTGGGTTTGTGCCCATAGGCGAAGTTGTTGCCGGTGATGTCTGGTGAGGACCTGCCTTACAACAGGCCTACAAGCCCTCAGTCCAGCCTCTAGCAGCCTATTGCGGACAGACTGAGCACTGATGGAGGGATTGTGTATTCCTGGTGTAACTCGGGCAGTTTTTGTTGCTATCCTGTACCTGTCCCGCAGGTGTGATGTTTGAATCTATGGATCCTGTGCAGGTGTTGTTACACGTGGTCTGCCACTGCGAGGATGATCAGCTGTCCGTCCTGTCTCCCTGTAGCACTGTCTTAGGCATTTCACAGTACAGACATTGCAATTTATTGCCCTTGCAGCATGCCTAAGGCACGTTCAAGCAGATGAGCAGGGACCCTGGGCATCTTTCTCTTTGTGTTTTTCAGTGTCAGTAGAAAGGCCTCTTTAGTGTCCTAGGTTTTCATAATTGTGACCTTAATTGCCTACCATCTGTTAGCTGTTAGTGTCTTAACGAGCGTTCCACAGGTGCATGTTCATTAATTGTTTATGGTTCATTGAACAAGCCTGGGAAACAGTGTTTAAACCCTTTACAATGAAGATCTGTGAAGTTATTTGGATTTTTACTAATTATCTTTGAAAGACAGGGTTCTGAAAAAGGAACGTTTATTTTTTTGCTGAGTTTATATAATACTACATTATACCCGTTATGCTATATTCTATCATATTATATCAAATAACAATGACGAACCCAAATGGAAGAATCTCACGTTGTTATGTATGAACAGTAGTCTTCCTTAGTGTAAGATGCTAGAGAAATATAGTGGACATTATAGTAATGCTTTTCTGTCCTCTCCTCACCCAGTGCAGGCAGACGAGGGTAGGCAGATGGAGATGGTTCTGAGGCTCCAACACAGCGACCTCTCATGGTCCTGGATCTACACTAGAGCCGCTAAGCTTCCTGGGAACCAGGAAGTGAGCTGCTGTAACTACATTATCAGGTAATAGATGCTCTTTAACTGCAGTCTTCAGAATATGTCTGTGTATGTACAGTTTGATTAATTTTTTGTCTGTAAATAATAAAAAGTAAATAATAAAAAGAGATGTGTAGTAATAATTGTAGTTGCCTGCATTGAGTAACTTTGCTCTGAGAGACTGGAGTAACTTGTATTCTTTCCTTCACAGTGAAACAGAAGCCATGTATCTGAGGAAAAACATCCACAGCGATGCTTTCAGAGCCTCTCCTCCTCAGCCCTACTGCCCCTCTCCCACCCCCCAGCTGACCCAGAGCTGTTGCCCCACCAGGGACCTAAAGAGACAGAGAGAATTCAGCCAGTGCAGTAGTATATCTGAGACTGAGAACAGGTCTAAGACCAGTAGGAGACAGAGAGCAGAGTCTAATGCTGTGTTCTACATGACATCATGTAGCTCCTCCTCTCAGGCCTCACCTGTCGCCGCCTTCTCCACCCCTCCCTACAGCCCCACCTCCTCCCACTACAACTCCTCCCTCTCTCCAGCACAGCAGGACGACACCAGCTCTGACTCTCTGTTGGATGTGTTTGGCTACACAGAGAACTTAACCTACTACTACCATTGCCCTGAGGGAGGGACTGAGGTAGGGAGTGGGCCTTCTTGCCTCCTCTCCCCCTCTAGGTCCTTCCAGCCCGGCTCGGAGCAGTCCTTCCACCAGAGTATCTTCAGCCAGACTGACGCATTCTCTCCTCAGTCCTGCCCTTCTTCTCCCCAGCATGATTGCCCAGCATGCCCTGCTGATGCCCGGCTGGTCCCTGACTGTCTATCTGTATCAGACCTGTTAGAGAGTTCAGCAGACTGCCCCATCACCATCCATACTGAAGACTACAGCCTCTCGATTCAGCCACAAGGTGATGCCACCAGTCCATACAGCCTCTCGGTTCAGCCACAAGGTGGTGCCACCAGTCCATACAGCCTCTCGGTTCAGCCTCTAGGTGATGCCACCAGTCCATATAGCCTCTCGGTTCAGCCTCTAGGTGGTGCCACCAGTCCATACAGCCTCTCGGTTCAGCCACAAGGTGATGCCACCAGTCCATACAGCCTCTCGGTTCAGCCTCAAGGTGATGCCACCAGTCCATACAGCCTCTCGGTTCAGCCTCTAGGTGATGCCACCAGTCCATACAGCCTCTCGGTTCAGCCACAAGGGGGTGCCACCAGTCCATACAGCCTCTCGGTTCAGCCACAAGGTGGTGCCACCAGGACATACCAGAGCCACCATATACCTCAGACTGTCGCTCCTCCTATTGGAGGCCTGCTGACCCCTAACCCCTCCCCGACCTCCGACCTCTCCTTCCTCTACAGTGACAGAGACAAGGTAGAGATCAGTATCCTAGCCCAGCAGATCTCCTCTCTGGCCTCCAGCTTCGACCTGTTCAACACCCTGAGCCCCATCCAGACCCCACGTCAGCCGAGCTCAGAACCCCTTCCCTGGGCACAGCTCCCAGGTCACTCCCCTGTCCCCCTCCGCATCAAGCCAGAGCTGGTCCTGGATAAGGGAGTGTTTGATAGTCTCCTGAAGGATCTGAGCATGGTTCAGGGACCTGGGAGTCTGTCTCACTGCTACCAACCTCAGGACCCTTCCACCCTGGCTTTGTCTTCTCTAGTGGACCCTCTATCCATGCAGCAGTCATCCCGCTCTCTCTCCCTCCCCCTGCAACACCCCTCATCCCTCTCTCTCTCCCTCCCCATGCAACACCCCTCATCCCTCTCTCTCTCCCTCCCCCTGCAACACCCCTCATCCCTCTCTCTCTCCCTCCCCATGCAACACCCCTCATCCCTCTCTCTCTCCCTCCCCCTGCAACACCCCTCATCCCTCTCTCTCTCCCTCCCCCTGGACCCATTTCACCCTAACCTGGATCCCTTCTCTCTGAGGACAAGCTGTCATAATCAGACCTCTGAGTTGCATCAACTCAACCTGCCCCACAGTCTCCATCAAGGTGATTTATAACACATTATACACAGCTCAACCTGAAGCATTATCACACATTATACACATGATATAATAACATGCATGTATTAATACCAATAATGACAGGAATTATTTTAACATGGTAGTTGTGCTTGGGGGGGGGATGAGTCATTCCTGTGTGTTGTCTGACTGACTCTTATTTGAGTAAATCCTTGAGTTGATTGAAATGACACTAACATGACGTTACCATTCTATTTCAGATGGGCTTGTTGAAGAATCCATGTACTGATGTGAGTCTAAATAGACTTACAGTACTAGCCCTCGTATGGCATATTGTCATAACTACCAAGTCTTCCAGCCAGAGTCCAAAATGAAGACTTTTGAAATAATAAATACCTTTTAAAGACTTCTACAATATTTAGTAGTTGGTACTTTTCAAGGGAGCATGTTTCCCAAATATCTATTATTTTTTTAAATTAAATTGTGATGAGAGGAAGTGAATCTTATCCAGTGAACCAAACTGCTGAGGAACTTGTTACTATTTTGGTGTTGTGTTAACTATATTGATACCTGTTGACTGCTGTAATTCACCATCTGTGTTGATGATGATGTTGTCCTGATTCTGGTAGCATTGTACTGCACTGTTACCATCTAGAAAACTGACGATCAGATATGTAGAATTGATGTTTCTGTGAATGTCGAGGGACCGTGATGATGATTTACTACTGAGCACTTTCTGGATGTGTTTGAGCTCCACGCGACGTGGAGACCTCCTCCCAGAGGAGGTTGAAGCTGAATAGTAGATTCTAAAACGCGACCCAAATGACACACTATTCCCTGTATAGTGCACTACTGTTGACCAGAGCCCTATGGAACCCTATTCCCTGTATAGTGCACTACTGTTGACCAGAGCCCTATGGAACCCTATTCCCTTTATAGTGCACTACTTTTGACCAGAGCCCTATGGAGATATAGGGTGCCATTTGAGAAACACCCATAGGTGTTAAAAAGATAATGAAGTAACTACCTCAGTAATGCCACTACATTCATTCCTAGCCTGAAACTACTGTTTAGTAAGTGCGTGTATTTATTGGTAGAGATGACTGTTATACATATTGTTTCATTCCCGTGTTTGTCTACAAGTTGTGCTACTGAAAACTCTTTGTTTGTAACCATTGGTAACCATTATTCAGTACATTTGTCTAGAATACATATGTTGTTTTGATAAAATGCTGCTTGGTTGGATGTAATTGTACAAAAGGAAAGTATTTTTGCAATTGGTTTTCTAATTTTTAAAATGCAAGTTATTAAAACGCATAAAATATGATTGTGATGTGATATCTTAGTTATGACAAAATAAAAAAGCTACAAGACAAGATATGATCACAATAACTAGCTGTATCTCGTGAATGAGAAGAACAGGCAGAGATGTGTTTTAAAGCTGATCTTGTCCTGACAAAGCCGTATGAATGTGCTTGCCTGGGCCCATCAGGAGACAGGTTTCCATTGGCCCATCAGGAGGCAGGTTTCCATTGGCCCATCAGGAGGCAGGTTTCCATTGGCCCATCATGAGACAGGTTTCCATTGGCCCATCATGAGACAGGTTTCCATTGGCCCATCAGGAGGCAGGTTTCCATTGGCCCATCAGGAGGCAGGTTTCCATTGGCCCATCAGGAGGCAGGTTTCCATTGGCCCATCAGGAGGCAGGTTTCCATTGGCCCATCAGGAGGCAGGTTTCCATTGGCCCATCAGGAGGCAGGTTTCCATTGGCCCATCAGGAGGCAGGTTTCCATTGGCCCATCAGGAGGCAGGTTTCCATTGGCCCATCAGGAGGCAGGTTTCCATTGGCCCATCAGGAGACAGGTTTCCATTGGCCCATCCATTGGCCCATCAGGAGGCAGGTTTCCATTGGCCCATCAGGAGGCAGGTTTCCATTGGCCCATCAGGAGGCAGGTTTCCATTGGCCCATCAGGAGACAGGTTTCCATTGGCCCATCATGAGACAGGTTTCCATTGGCCCATCATGAGACAGGTTTTTCCAGGTTTTGGCCCATCATGAGACAGGTTTCCATTGGCCCATCAGGAGGCAGGTTTCCATTGGCCCATCAGGAGACAGGTTTCCATTGGCCCATCAGGAGACAGGTTTCCATTGGCCCATCAGGAGACAGGTTTCCATTGGCCCATCAGGAGGCAGGTTTCCATTGGCCCATCAGGAGGCAGGTTTCCATTGGCCCATCAGGAGGCAGGTTTCCATTGGCCCATCAGGAGGCAGGTTTCCATTGGCCCATCATGAGACAGGTTTCCATTGGCCCATCAGGAGGCAGGTTTCCATTGGCCCATCATGAGACAGGTTTCCATTGGCCCATCATGAGACAGGTTTCCATTGGCCCATCAGGAGGCAGGTTTCCATTGGCCCATCATGAGACAGGTTTCCATTGGCCCATCATGAGACAGGTTTCCATTGGCCCATTGGCAGGTTTCCATTGGCCCATCATGAGACAGGTTTCCATTGGCCCATCAGGAGACAGGTTTCCATTGGCCCATCATGAGGCACATTGGTTTGAGACAGGTTTCCATTGGCCCATCATGAGACAGGTTTCCATTGGCCCATCAGGAGGCAGGTTTCCATTGGCCCATCATGAGACAGGTTTCCATTGGCCCATCATGAGACAGGTTTCCATTGGCCCATCAGGAGGCAGCTTTCCATTGGCCCATCATGAGACAGGTTTCCATTGGCCCATCATGAGGCAGGTTTCCATTGGCCCATCAGGAGGCAGGTTTCCATTGGCCCATCATGAGACAGGTTTCCATTGGCCCATAAGGAGGCAGGTTTCCATTTCAGGAGGCAGGTTTATTCCATCATGAGACAATCATTGGCCATCAGGAGGCAATTGGCCCATCAGGAGGCAGGTTTCCATTGGCCCATCAGGAGGCAGGTTTCCATTGGCCCATCATGAGACAGGTTTCCATTTAATTTATTCCACAAAATCAGTGTCGCAAAAAAAACACATTGAGACATATGTAATGGAAACGGCAGATAGAGAAGACATATGTAATGGAAACGGCAGATAGAGGAGACATATGTAATGGAAACGGCAGATAGAGGAGACATATGTAATGGAAACGGCAGATAGGGGAGACATGTGTAATGGAAACGGCAGATAGAGGAGACATATGTAATGGAAACGGCAGATAGAGGAGACATATGTAATGGAAACGGCAGATAGAGGAGACATATGTAATGGAAACGGCAGATAGAGGAGACATATGTAATGGAAACGGCAGATAGAGGAGACATATGTAATGGAAACGGCAGATAGAGAAGACATATGTAATGGAAACGGCAGATAGAGGAGACATATGTAATGGAAACGGCAGATAGAGGAGACATATGTAATGGAAACGGCAGATAGAGGAGACATATGTAATGGAAACGGCAGATAGAGGAGACATATGTAATGGAAACGGCAGATAGAGGAGACATATGTAATGGAAACGGCAGATAGAGGAGACATATGTAATGGAAACGGCAGATAGAGGAGACATATGTAATGGAAATGGCAGATAGAGGAGACATATGTAATGGAAACATATGTAATGGCAGATAGAGGAGACATATGTAATGGAAACGGCAGATAGAGGAGGCATATGTAATGGAAACGGCAGATAGAGGAGGCATATGTAATGGAAACGGCAGATAGAGGAGACATATGTAATGGAAACGGCAGATAGAGGAGACATATGTAATGGAAACGGCAGATAGAGGAGGCATATGTAATGGAAACGGCAGATAGAGGAGGCATATGTAATGGAAACGGCAGATAGAGGAGACATATGTAATGGAAACGGCAGATAGAGGAGACATATGTAATGGAAACGGCAGATAGAGAAGACATATGTAATGGAAACGGCAGATAGAGGAGACATATGTAATGGAAACGGCAGATAGAGAAGACATATGTAATGGAAACGGCAGATAGAGAAGACATATGTAATGGAAACGGCAGATAGAGGAGACATATGTAATGGAAACGGCAGATAGAGGAGACATATGTAATGGAAACGGCAGATAGAGGAGACATATGTAATGGAAACGGCAGATAGAGGAGACATATGTAATGGAAACGGCAGATAGAGGAGACATATGTAATGGAAACGGCAGATAGAGGAGACATATGTAATGGAAACGGCAGATAGAGGAGGCATATGTAATGGAAACGGCAGATAGAGGAGACATATGTAATGGAAACGGCAGATAGAGGAGACATATGTAATGGAAACGGCAGATAGAGGAGACATATGTAATGGAAACGGCAGATAGAGGAGACATATGTAATGGAAACGGCAGATAGAGGAGACATATGTAATGGAAACGGCAGATAGAGGAGACATATGTAATGGAAACGGCAGATAGAGGAGACATATGTAATGGAAACGGCAGATAGAGGAGACATATGTAATGGAAACGGCAGATAGAGGAGACATATGTAATGGAAACGGCAGATAGAGGAGACATATGTAATGGAAACGGCAGATAGAGGAGACATATGTAATGGAAACGGCAGATAGAGGAGACATATGTAATGGAAACGGCAGATAGAGGAGACATATGTAATGGAAACGGCAGATAGAGGAGACATATGTAATGGAAACGGCAGATAGAGGAGACATATGTAATGGAAACGGCAGATAGAGAAGACATATGTAATGGAAACGGCAGATAGAGAAGACATATGTAATGGAAACGGCAGATAGAGAAGACATATGTAATGGAAACGGCAGATAGAGAAGACATATGTAATGGAAACGGCAGATAGAGAAGACATATGTAATGGAAACGGCAGATAGAGGAGACATATGTAATGGAAACGGCAGATAGAGGAGACATATGTAATGGAAACGGCAGATAGAGGAGACATATGTAATGGAAACGGCAGATAGAGGAGACATATGTAATGGAAACGGCAGATAGAGGAGAAATATGTAATGGAAACGGCAGATAGAGGAGAAATATGTAATGGAAACGGCAGATAGAGGAGACATATGTAATGGAAACGGCAGATAGAGGAGACATATGTAATGGAAACGGCAGATAGAGGAGACATATGTAATGGAAACGGCAGATAGAGGAGACATATGTAATGGAAACGGCAGATAGAGGAGACATATGTAATGGAAACGGCAGATAGAGACATTTCTTAAGATCAAAAACATTTTTATCCAAAGCCTCCCGGGTGGTGCAGTGGTTAAAGGCGCTGTACTGCAGCACCAGCTGTGCCACCAGAGACTCTGGGTTTGCGCCCAGGCTCTGTTGCAACCGGCCGCGACCGGGAGGTCCGTGGGGCGACGCACAATTGGCCTAGCGTCGTCTGGGTTAGGGAGGGTTTGGCCGGTAGGAATATCCTTGACTCATCGCGCACCAGCAACTCCAGTGGCGGGCCGGGCGCAGTGCGTGCTAAACCAAGGTTACCAGGTGTACAGTGTTTCCTCCGACACATTGGTGCAGCTGGCTTCCGGGTTGGATGCGCGCTGTGTTAAGAAGCAGTGCAGCTTGGTTGGGTTGTGTATCGGAGGACACATGACTTTCAACCTTCGTCTCTCCCGAGCCCGTACGGGAGTTGTAGCGATGAGACAAGATAGTAAGTCCCGAGGTGAAGGACGGACTGAAAGCTGCTGACATGACATTTGACACATTATTTGTTATCTTGCTGCCTGTGGAGATGTCTACTAATATTGTGCTATGGGTATTACAAGCTATCCCTCACCTTGTCACTGTAGCTGCTCACTGTACTGCAGCTCTCCCTCACCTTGTCACTGTAGCTGCTCTTGTCACTGTAGCTGCTCACTGTACCGCAGCTCTCCCTCACCTTGTCACTGTAGCTGCTCACTGTACCGCAGCTCTCCCTCACCTTGTCACTGTAGCTGCTCACTGTACCGCAGCTCTCCCTCACCTTGTCACTGTAGCTGCTCACTGTACCGCAGCTCTCCCTCACCTTGTCACTGTAGCTCCTCACTATACCGCAGCTCTCCCTCACCTTGTCACTGTAGCTGCTCACTGTACTGCAGCTCTCCCTCACCTTGTCACTGTAGCTCCTCACTATACCGCAGCTCTCCCTCACCTTGTCACTGTAGCTGCTCACTGTACTGCAGCTCTCCCTCACCTTGTCAGTGTAGCTGCTCACTGTACCGCAGCTCTCCCTCACCTTGTCACTGTAGCTGCTCACTGTACTGCAGCTCTCCCTCACCTTGTCACTGTAGCTGCTCACTGTACTGCAGCTCTCCCTCACCTTGTCACTGTAGCTGCTCACTGTACTGCAGCTCTCCCTCACCTTGTCACTGTAGCTGCTCACTGTACTGCAGCTCTCCCTCACCTTGAGCTGCTCACTGTACTGCAGCTCTCCCTCACCTTGTCACTGTAGCTGCTCACTGTACTGCAGTTCTCCCTCACCTTGTCACTGGAGCTGCTCACTGTACTGCAGCTCTCCCTCACCTTGTCTTACTGTAGCTGCTCACTGTACTGCAGCTCTCCCTCACCTTGTCACTGTAGCTGCTCACTGTACTGCAGCTCTCCTCACCTTGTCTTACTGTAGCTGCTCACTGTACTGCAGCTCTCCCTCACCTTGTCTTACTGTAGCTGCTCACTGTACTGCAGCTCTCCCTCACCTTGTCACTGTAGCTGCTCACTGTACTGCAGCTTTCCCTCACCTTGTCACTGTAGCTGCTCACTGTACCGCAGCTCTCCTCACCTTGTCTTACTGTAGCTGCTCACTGTACTGCAGCTCTCCCTCACCTTGTCACTGTAGCTGCTCACTGTACTGCAGCTCTCCCTTACATTGTCACTGTAGCTGCTCACTGTACCGCAGCTCTCCCTCACCTTGTCTTACTGTAGCTGCTCACTGTACTGCAGCTCTCCCTCACCTTGTCACTGTAGCTGCTCACTGTACTGCAGCTCTCCCTCACCTTGTCACTGTAGCTGCTCACTGTACTGCAGCTCTCCCTCACCTTGTCACTGTAGCTGCTCACTGTACTGCAGCTCTCCCTCAGGAGTCTTACTGTAGCTGCTCACTGTACTGCAGCTCTCCCTCACCTTGTCACTGTAGCTGCTCACTGTACTGCAGCTCTCCCTCACCTTGTCTTACTGTAGCTGCTCACTGTACTGCAGCTCTCCCTCACCTTGTCACTGTAGCTGCTCACTGTACTGCAGCTCTCCCTCACCTTGTCACTGTAGCTGCTCACTGTACTGCAGCTCTCCCTCACCTTGTCTTACTGTAGCTGCTCACTGTACTGCAGCTCTCCCTCACCTTGTCACTGTAGCTGCTCACTGTACTGCAGCTCTCCCTCACCTTGTCTTACTGTAGCTGCTCACTGTACTGCAGCTCTCCCTCACCTTGTCTTACTGTAGCTGCTCACTGTACTGCAGCTCTCCCTCACCTTGTCACTGTAGCTGCTCACTGTACTGCAGCTTTCCCTCATGTCACTGTAGCTGCTCACTGTACCGCAGCTCTCCCTCATGTCACTGTAGCTGCTCACTGTACTGCAGCTCTCCCTCGCCTTGTCACTGTAGCTGCTCACTGTACCGCAGCTCTCCCTCACCTTGTCTTACTGTAGCTGCTCACTGTACTGCAGCTCTCCCTCACCTTGTCACTGTAGCTGCTCACTGTACTGCAGCTCTCCCTCACCTTGTCACTGTAGCTCCTCACTATACCGCAGCTCTCCCTCACCTTGTCACTGGAGCTGCTCACTGTACTGCAGCTCTCCCTCACCTTGTCACTGTAGCTCCTCACTATACCGCAGCTCTCCCTCACCTTGTCACTGTAGCTGCTCACTGTACTGCAGCTCTCCCTCACCTTGTCACTGTAGCTCCTCACTATACCGCAGCTCTCCCTCACCTTGTCACTGTAGCTGCTCACTGTACTGCAGCTCTCCCTCACCTTGTCAGTGTAGCTGCTCACTGTACCGCAGCTCTCCCTCACCTTGTCACTGTAACTGCTCACTGTACTGCAGCTCTCCCTCACCTTGTCACTGTAGCTGCTCACTGTACTGCAGCTCTCCCTCACCTTGTCACTGTAGCTGCTCACTGTACTGCAGCTCTCCCTCACCTTGTCACTGTAGCTGCTCACTGTACTGCAGCTCTCCCTCACCTGTGTCTTACTGTAGCTGCTCACTGTACTGCAGCTCTCCCTCACCTTGTCACTGTAGCTGCTCACTGTACTGCAGCTCTCCCTCACCTTGTCACTGTAGCTGCTCACTGTACTGCAGCTCTCCCTCACCTTGTCTTACTGTAGCTGCTCACTGTACTGCAGCTCTCCCTCACCTTGTCACTGTAGCTGCTCACTGTACTGCAGCTCTCCCTCACCTTGTCTTACTGTAGCTGCTCACTGTACTGCAGCTCTCCCTCACCTTGTCTTACTGTAGCTGCTCACTGTACTGCAGCTCTCCCTCACCTTGTCACTGTAGCTGCTCACTGTACTGCAGCTTTCCCTCACCTTGTCACTGTAGCTGCTCACTGTACCGCAGCTCTCCCTCACCTTGTCTTACTGTAGCTGCTCACTGTACTGCAGCTCTCCCTCACCTTGTCACTGTAGCTGCTCACTGTACTGCAGCTCTCCCTCACCTTGTCACTGTAGCTGCTCACTGTACCGCAGCTCTCCCTCACCTTGTCTTACTGTAGCTGCTCACTGTACTGCAGCTCTCCCTCACCTTGTCACTGTAGCTGCTCACTGTACTGCAGCTCTCCCTCACCTTGTCACTGTAGCTGCTCACTGTACTGCAGCTCTCCCTCACCTTGTCACTGTAGCTGCTCACTGTACTGCAGCTCTCCCTCACCTTGTCTTACTGTAGCTGCTCACTGTACTGCAGCTCTCCCTCACCTTGTCACTGTAGCTGCTCACTGTACTGCAGCTCTCCCTCACCTTGTCACTGTAGCTGCTCACTGTACTGCAGCTCTCCCTCACCTTGTCTTACTGTAGCTGCTCACTGTACTGCAGCTCTCCCTCACCTTGTCACTGTAGCTGCTCACTGTACTGCAGCTCTCCCTCACCTTGTCTTACTGTAGCTGCTCACTGTACTGCAGCTCTCCCTCACCTTGTCTTACTGTAGCTGCTCACTGTACTGCAGCTCTCCCTCACCTTGTCACTGTAGCTGCTCACTGTACTGCAGCTCTCCCTCACCTTGTCACTGTAGCTGCTCACTGTACTGCAGCTCTCCCTCACCTTGTCTTACTGTAGCTGCTCACTGTACTGCAGCTCTCCCTCACCTTGTCACTGTAGCTGCTCACTGTACTGCAGTCTCCCTCACCTTGTCACTGTAGCTGCTCACTGTACTGCAGCTCTCCCTCACCTTGTCTTACTGTAGCTGCTCACTGTACTGCAGCTCTCCCTCACCTTGTCACTGTAGCTGCTCACTGTACTGCAGCTCTCCCTCACCTTGTCTTACTGTAGCTGCTCACTGTACTGCAGCTCTCCCTCACCTTGTCTTACTGTAGCTGCTCACTGTACTGCAGCTCTCCCTCACCTTGTCACTGTAGCTGCTCACTGTACTGCAGCTTTCCCTCACCTTGTCACTGTAGCTGCTCACTGTACCGCAGCTCTCCCTCACCTTGTCTTACTGTAGCTGCTCACTGTACTGCAGCTCTCCCTCACCTTGTCACTGTAGCTGCTCACTGTACTGCAGCTCTCCCTTACATTGTCACTGTAGCTGCTCACTGTACCGCAGCTCTCCCTCACCTTGTCTTACTGTAGCTGCTCACTGTACTGCAGCTCTCCTCACCTTGTCACTGTAGCTGCTCACTGTACTGCAGCTCTCCCTCACCTTGTCACTGTAGCTGCTCACTGTACTGCAGCTCTCCCTCACCTTGTCACTGTAGCTGCTCACTGTACTGCAGCTCTCCCTCACCTTGTCTTACTGTAGCTGCTCACTGTACTGCAGCTCTCCCTCACCTTGTCACTGTAGCTGCTCACTGTACTGCAGCTCTCCCTCACCTTGTATTACTGTAGCTGCTCACTGTACTGCAGCTCTCCCTCACCTTGTCACTGTAGCTGCTCACTGTACTGCAGCTCTCCCTCACCTTGTCACTGTAGCTGCTCACTGTACTGCAGCTCTCCCTCACCTTGTCTTACTGTAGCTGCTCACTGTACTGCAGCTCTCCCTCACCTTGTCACTGTAGCTGCTCACTGTACTGCAGCTCTCCCTCACCTTGTCTTACTGTAGCTGCTCACTGTACTGCAGCTCTCCCTCACCTTGTCTTACTGTAGCTGCTCACTGTACTGCAGCTCTCCCTCACCTTGTCACTGTAGCTGCTCACTGTACTGCAGCTTTCCCTCACCTTGTCACTGTAGCTGCTCTCACTGTACCGCAGCTCTCCCTCACCTTGTCACTGTAGCTGCTCAGTACTGCAGCTCTCCCTCGCCTTGTCACTGTAGCTGCTCACTGTACCGCAGCTCTCCCTCACCTTGTCTTACTGTAGCTGCTCACTGTACTGCAGCTCTCCCTCACCTTGTCACTGTAGCTGCTCACTGTACTGCAGCTCTCCCTCACCTTGTCACTGTAGCTCCTCACTATACCGCAGCTCTCCCTCACCTTGTCACTGTAGCTGCTCACTGTACTGCAGCTCTCCCTCACCTTGTCACTGTAGCTCCTCACTATACCGCAGCTCTCCCTCACCTTGTCACTGTAGCTGCTCACTGTACTGCAGCTCTCCCTCACCTTGTCACTGTAGCTCCTCACTATACCGCAGCTCTCCCTCACCTTGTCACTGTAGCTGCTCACTGTACTGCAGCTCTCCCTCACCTTGTCACTGTAGCTGCTCACTGTACCGCAGCTCTCCCTCACCTTGTCACTGTAGCTGCTCACTGTACTGCAGCTCTCCCTCACCTTGTCACTGTAGCTGCTCACTGTACTGCAGCTCTCCCTCACCTTGTCACTGTAGCTGCTCACTGTACTGCAGCTCTCCCTCACCTTGTCACTGTAGCTGCTCACTGTACTGCAGCTCTCCCTCACCTTGTCACTGTAGCTGCTCACTGTACTGCAGCTCTCCCTCACCTTGTCACTGTAGCTGCTCACTGTACTGCAGCTCTCCCTACCTTGTCACTGTAGCTGCTCACTGTACTGCAGCTCTCCCTCACCTTGTCTTACTGTAGCTGCTCACTGTACTGCAGCTCTCCCTCACCTTGTCACTGTAGCTGCTCACTGTACTGCAGCTCTCCCTCACCTTGTCTTACTGTAGCTGCTCACTGTACTGCAGCTCTCCCTCACCTTGTCTTACTGTAGCTGCTCACTGTACTGCAGCTCTCCCTCACCTTGTCACTGTAGCTGCTCACTGTACTGCAGCAACCTCACCTTTGTCACTGTAGCTGCTCACTGTACCGCAGCTCTCCCTCACCTTGTCTTACTGTAGCTGCTCACTGTACTGCAGCTCTCCCTCACCTTGTCACTGTAGCTGCTCACTGTACTGCAGCTCTCCTCACCTTGTCACTGTAGCTGCTCACTGTACCGCAGCTCTCCCTCACCTTGTCTTACTGTAGCTGCTCACTGTACTGCAGCTCTTCACCTTGTCACTGTAGCTGCTCACTGTACTGCAGCTCTCCCTCACCTTGTCACTGTAGCTGCTCACTGTACTGCAGCTCTCCCTCACCTTGTCACTGTAGCTGCTCACTGTACTGCAGCTCTCCCTCACCTTGTCTTACTGTAGCTGCTCACTGTACTGCAGCTCTCCCTCACCTTGTCACTGTAGCTGCTCACTGTACTGCAGTCTCTCCCTCACCTTGTCACTGTAGCTGCTCACTGTACTGCAGCTCTCCCTCACCTTGTCTTACTGTAGCTGCTCACTGTACTGCAGCTCTCCCTCACCTTGTCACTGTAGCTGCTCACTGTACTGCAGCTCTCCCTCACCTTGTCTTACTGTAGCTGCTCACTGTACTGCAGCTCTCCCTCACCTTGTCTTACTGTAGCTGCTCACTGTACTGCAGCTCTCCCTCACCTTGTCACTGTAGCTGCTCACTGTACTGCAGCTTTCCCTCACCTTGTCACTGTAGCTGCTCACTGTACCGCAGCTCTCCCTCACCTTGTCACTGTAGCTGCTCACTGTACCGCAGCTCTCCCTCACCTTGTCACTGTAGCTGCTCACTGTACCGCAGCTCTCCCTCACCTTGTCACTGTAGCTGCTCACTGTACTGCAGCTCTCCCTCACCTTGTCACTGTAGCTGCTCACTGTACTGCAGCTCTCCCTCACCTTGTCACTGTAGCTGCTCACTGTACCGCAGCTCTCCCTCACCTTGTCACTGTAGCTGCTCACTGTACTGCAGCTCTCCCTCACCTTGTCACTGTAGCTGCTCACTGTACTGCAGCTCTCCCTCACCTTGTCACTGTAGCTGCTCACTGTACCGCAGCTCTCCCTCACCTTGTCACTGTAGCTGCTCACTGTACCGCAGCTCTCCCTCACCTTGTCACTGTAGCTGCTCACTGTACTGCAGCTCTCCCTCACCTTGTCACTGTAGCTGCTCACTGTACTGCAGCTCTCCCTCACCTTGTCACTGTAGCTGCTCACTGTACTGCAGCTCTCCCCCACCTTGTCACTGTAGCTGCTCACTGTACTGCAGCTCTCCCTCACCTTGTCACTGTAGCTGCTCACTGTGTCACTTTGGTTTCTATTGACAGCTTTTTGAGAAGACAAATAGTTTGTTTGGACCACAGTCAGAGCTAACCACTAACTCTATTCTCTATCCTAACGGTCTGAACAGCGTTTAGTCCTATGTTTAACCGCTAGATGGCGTCAGAGTTCAAACTCGGAGCGCCATACTGGGTTCAAGGGTTCTCTATTTGAATCAAGTCTATAGTTCTCTGGTCCAAACTGTAGGTGTCTTACTGTGATTAGCTATGGCTGACCTATAGGCATGTTACTGCAAAGCAACACTGTTCAAAACAGCATTAATGGACAGAGTAAATCACAGGCTGTGTCCCTGGCTAAATCTGTTGTGTGTTTAATAAACTACTCTATGCCAGCCCAACAAACATTTCTACACGACTTGTGCATCAACTCCTCCTTTATTGACCAAGGAACTAAGGCTCCGTTTCAAATCAACATAATTAGTTTGTTATTTCAGTAGGCGACACAAACACTTTGAAGTAGATGAGTGAAACCAAATGGAAATACAATATACTGGTTCTACAGTACTCAGGCTGTCCACCCACTCTGCAGGGTGAAAATTCGATTTGGTGATGACATTTCACTTCCTTATGTTATACAATACATTTTATCAATACAAATAGAATTATTCATGTTCTGAATCGTTCAGTGGGGTCTTTCTCAAACATATTAACATTATATACAAAAAGACAGATTTCATACCCTAATACATCGGATAATAAGTTCTGTTGACAGAGCAGTGCTGCTTTATCGCTGAAACTTTTGAGGATTTTACATTTGTGGTCATCGTCTTCCAAGCTGTTTCCACGGGTAGCAAACAATAATTTATATATACACTAGATGATGAGCAGAGGGTGCTTTTTTTATAGCCGCCGCGCCTCCATCTTTGCATTCCCCATCATTGGGAGATAAAGAAATGCATTTACTAATGTCTACAATTGTTTTTGCCTCGCTCATTATATTACAGACACCTTATTACTTTAAAATATTACGTGAGCTAAACATTTAAAGAAAATATACAAACATTTTCCAACATAAAGTATGTATATATTTTTTAAATACTAATGTTACTGTCCCTACTACAGAAAACGACTTAAAAACATGTCATTTTGTCATTGAAACATTTAAATGAAATGCTGTAAAATTCCATTCATTCCTATAGAATGGAGGTGTTATAATACCCATAAAACCTAGAGGTCAAACAGGGAAATGGTTCCAATCACTTTTTCCACCATTCATTTTTCCCATAGGAATTTTAGAAACACTGAAAACTCTTTTGGGATAGGGGGCAGCATTTTCACTTCTGGATGAATAGCGTGCCCAGAGTGAACTGCCTCCTCCTCTGTCCCAGATGCTAATATATGCATATTATTAGTAGTATTGGATAGAAAACACTCTGAAGATTCTAAATCTGTTTGAATGATGTCTGTGAGTATAACAGAACTCATATGGCAGGCGAAAACCTGAGACAAATCCAACCAAAAAGTGGGACATCTGAGGATCGTAGTTTTTCAAAGCTTGGCCTACCGAATACACAGTGGGATATGGATAAAGTTTCACTTCCTACGCCTTCCACTAGATGTCAACCGTCTTTAGAAACTTGAATGAGGATTCTACTATAAAGGAGGGGCTCATGAGAGCTCTTTGAGTCAGTGGTCTGGCAGAGTGCCTTGGTCTCATGACGCACGCTCCCGACAGAGATATCTCTCGTTCCAGTGCTTTTCTTCAGACATAGGAATTCTCTGGTTGGAACATTATTGATGTTTTCTGTTAAAAACATCCTAACGATTGATTCCATACATCGTTGGACATGTTTCTAAAGGACTGTAACGGAACGTTTCGAGTTTTTGTCTGGACAAAGTGCCTGCGCCTCCATACCCTAGTCCTCCCATCAGAGTGAAACAGCAGGAACAGGGATTCATCAGACCAGGAAATGTTTTTCCAATTCTCCAGTGTCCAGCGTTTTCGTTCCTTAGATCACTGCAAACGCATTTTCTTTTTTTAAAAGAATTGGAACTCTGTAAGGTTGTGTCAAGGTACGACAAGTTGTGCATTATTATATGGGTCTTTGGGCAGCTGTACTGGACTGTCAGCTGACTAACTGTAGCCCATCTGTTGCTCTGCACAGCTTTCTCTGTCCTCTTTCATCAATGACCCATTGGCTGAATGTTCTTTGGGTGGTAGGACTGTTGAGTGTGAAAAACCCAGCAGCGTTGCAGTTCTTGACACACTCAAACCAGTGCGCCTGGCACCTACTACCATACCCTATTCAAAGGCACTTAAATATTTTGTCTTGCCCATTCACCCTCAATGGCACACATACATATTCCATGTCTCAATTGTCTCAAGGCTTAAAAATCCTTCTTTAACCTGTCTCCTCTCCTTCATCTACAATAATTGAAGTGGATTTAACAAGTGACATCAATACATCAATACTTTCACCTTGATTCACCTGGTCAGTCTATGTCGTGGAAAGAGTCCTGATGTCTAGTACACTCAGTGTACATACATGATGTTAATGAAGCACAGATTCCAATGCATTAAATATGACCAGCTACATACACTACCACACAACTAACTGATTAAACTCATCAATAAACAACATACATTATACACAGCTCAATATCTACTGCTAGCCATACATTATACATAGCTCAATATCTACTGCTAGCCATACATTAAATATGACCAGCTACATACACTACCACACAACTAACTGATTAAACTCATCAATAAACAACATACATTATACATAGCTCAATATCTCCTGCTAGCCATACATTAAATACAGCTCAATATCTACTGCTAGCCATACATTATACATAGCTCAATATATACTGCTAGCCATACATTAAATACAGCTCAATATATACTGCTAGCCATACATTATACATAGCTCAATATCTACTGCTAGCCATACATTAAATACAGCTCAATATATACTGCTAGCCATACATTATACACAGCTCAATATCTACTGCTAGCCATACATTATACACAGCTCAATATCTACTGCTAGCCATACATTATACACAGCTCAATATCTACTGCTAGCCATACATTATACACAGCTCAATATCTACTGCTAGCCATACATTAAATACAGCTCAATATATACTGCTAGCCATACATTATACACAGCTCAATATCTACTGCTAGCCATACATTAAACACAGCTCAATATCTACTGCTAGCCATACATTAAACACAGCTCAATATCTACTGCTAGCCATACATTATACATAGCTCAATATCTACTGCTAGCCATACATTATACATAGCTCAATATCTACTGCTAGCCATACATTAAATACAGCTCAATATCTACTGCTAGCCATACATTATACATAGCTCAATATCTACTGCTAGCCATACATTATACACAGCTCAATATCTACTGCTAGCCATACATTATACATAGCTCAATATCTACTGCTAGCCATACATTAAACACAGCTCAATATCTACTGCTAGCCATACATTATACATAGCTCAATATCTACTGCTAGCCATACATTATACATAGCTCAATATCTACTGCTAGCCATACATTATACATAGCTCAATATCTACTGCTAGCCATACATTATACATAGCTCAATATCTACTGCTAGCCATACATTAAACACAGCTCAATATCTACTGCTAGCCATACATTATACATAGCTCAATATCTACTGCTAGCCATACATTAAACACAGCTCAATATCTACTGCTAGCCATACATTAAATACAGCTCAATATCTACTGCTAGCCATACATTATACATAGCTCAATATCTACTGCTAGCCATACATTAAATACAGCTCAATATCTACTGCTAGCCATACATTATACATAGCTCAATATCTACTGCTAGCCATACATTAAATACAGCTCAATATCTACTGCTAGCCATACATTATACATAGCTCAATATCTACTGCTAGCCATACATTATCTGTATATTACTGAAAGTATAATATGCAATTCTTTAGAATCTAGAACATAGTTAATTCCCCAGGTTGGAGTTCAAGTCTGGCCAATTGAACCCTGACACTAACTAAAGCCTAACCCTACCTGTGTGTGTGTGTGCTGCGTTGTGTTATCCAATCAGTGTCTTCATACAGGCAGGCCCACTGAAGGGCCAGTTGTGTTATCCAATCAGTGTCTTCATACAGGCAGGCCCACTGAAGGGCCAGTTGTGTTATCCAATCAGTGTCTTCATACAGGCAGGCCCACTGAAGGGCCAGTTGTGTTATCCAATCAGTGTCTTCATACAGGCAGGCCCACTGAAGGGCCAGTTGTGTTATCCAATCAGTGTCTTCATACAGGCAGGCCCACTGAAGGGCCAGTTGCTGTTATCCAATCAGTGTCTTCATACACAGCTCACTGAATCTACTGCTAGCCAATCAGTGTCTTCATACAGGCAGGCCCACTGAAGGGCCAGTTGTGTTATCCAATCAGTGTCTTCATACAGGCAGGCCCACTGAAGTAGCCAGTTGTGTTATCCAATCAGTGTCTTCATACAGGCAGGCCCACTGAAGGGCCAGTTAATTATCCAATCAGTGTCTTCAGTACAGGCAGGCCCACTGAAGGGCCAGTTGTGTTATCAATCAGTGTCTTCATACAGGCAGGCCCACTGAAGGGCCAGTTGTGTTATCCAATCAGTGTCTTCATACAGGCAGGCCCACTGAAGGGCCAGTTGTGTTATCCAATCAGTGTCTTCATACAGGCAGGCCCACTGAAGGGCCAGTTGTGTTATCCAATCAGTGTCTTCATACAGGCAGGCCCACTGAAGGGCCAGTTGTGTTATCCAATCAGTGTCTTCATACAGGCAGGCCCACTGAAGGGCCAGTTGTGTTATCCAATCAGTGTCTTCATACAGGCAGGCCCACTGAAGGGCCAGTTGTGTTATCCAATCAGTGTCTTCATACAGGCAGGCCCACTGAAGGGCCAGTTGTACTGGTTATGAACAGGACCGGTGACGTTACACTCGAAGAAGGAGAACATGGGAAACCAGATCCGAGCACGGCGGCTGTGTTGGAAGGCCCTGGTGTTGGCCAGAGTGTGGTAATACAGGAACAGTCTGGTGGTGATGTAGAAAGCTATGAACACATCTATGGAGTAGTGCTCATGAGCCGCCAGGATGAAGAAGATACCAAACAGATTCAGTACCCAGGAGATGGTATGGAGCAGGTGCCAGCTACGAGGAGTATCTACAGGAAATATACAGGATATAATCAGGCATTATAATACCCCTCTCTGATCTCTAGTAGGGCATGTTGTTAATCAGCACTTGTGACAAATGTTTTTGTTGCACACACACACACACAGAGTACGACTCACACTCTGTGATGAAGAAGTTGAGTATGGTGAGTACCACAGTGTGACCAGAGAACATGTAATCTCCACAGGTATCCACTCCATTCAGCGTCATGCCAAAGCCACTCCATATAGCAAACACCCTCTGGACCTTAGACCACGTATCACCATACATCTATATATGTATATATATATACACACACACACAAACACACACACACACACACACAGTTAGCAATGATCTGAACATTGTGTCCAGTAATCACCCAGTCATCAGACTCTGCCCTATAATCACCCAGTCATCAGACTCTGCCCTATAATCACCCAGTCATCAGACTCTGCCCTATAATCACCCAGTCATCAGACTCTGCCCTATAATCACCCAGTCATCAGACTCTGCCCTATAATCACCCAGTCATCAGGTAGTCTGGGTGTGTTAGTATGTGTATCCCACCTTACTGGAGCACTGTAGATGTTGTCCAGGTACAGAGAGGGAGGTAACAAACATGGTGACGCAACGCAGCAGAAACACTGTTCCAATCAGAGAACACAGACGCCGCAATATGATAGACCTAGAGAGAGAGAGAAAGACATATTATAGACATAGATAGAGAGAGACACCTCAATATGATAGACCTAGAGAGAGAGAGAAAGACATATTATAGACGTAGATAGAGAGATACACCTCAATATGATAGATCTAGAGAGAGAGAGAGACACCTCAATATGATAGACCTAGAGAGAGAGAGAAAGACATATTATAGACATAGATAGAGAGAGACACCTCAATATGATAGACCTAGAGAGAGAGAGAAATACATATTATAGACGTAGATAGAGAGAGACACCTCAATATGATAGACCCAGAGAGAGAGAAAGAAATATTATAGATGTAGAGGAGAGACCTCAATATGATAGACCTAGAGAGAGAGAGAAAGAGAGACCTCAATATGATAGACCTAGAGACATATTATAGAGAGAGAGAGAGACCTCAATATGATAGACCTAGAGAGAGAGAGACCTCAATATGATAGAGAGAGACCTCAATATGATAGACCTAGAGAGAGAGAGAGAGACCTCAATATGATAGACCTAGAGAGAGAGAGAGAGACCTCAATATGATAGAGAGAGAGAGAGAGAGAGAGAGACCTCAATATGATAGACCTAGAGAGATGGAGAGAGAGAGACCTCAATATGATACACCTAGAGAGAGAGAGAGACCTCAATATGATAGACCTAGAGAGAGAGAGAAAGACATATTATAGACGTAGATAGAGAGAGACACCTCAATATGATAGATCTAGAGAGAGAGAGATACCTCAATATGATAGACCTAGAGAGAGAGAGAAAGACATATTATAGACGTAGATAGAGAGAGACACCTCAATATGATAGACCGAGAGAGAGAGAGGGAGACCTCAATATGATAGACCTAGAGAGAGAGAGAAAGAGAGACCTCAATATGATAGACCTAGAGAGAGAGAGAGAGAGAGAGACCTCAATATGATAGACCTAGAGAGAGAGAGAGAGAGAGAGAGACCTCAATATGATAGACCCAGAGAGAGAGAAAGAAATATTATAGATGTAGATAGAGAGAGACACCTCAATATGATAGACCTAGAGAGAGAGAGAGAGACCTCAATATGACAGACCTAGAGAGAGAGAGAAAGACATATTATAGACGTAGATAGAGAGAGACACCTCAATATGATAGACCTAGAGAGAGAGAGAGAGACCTCAATATGATAGACCTAGAGAGAGAGAGAGATACCTCAATATGATAGACCTAGAGAGAGAGAGAAAGACATATTATAGACGTAGATAGAGAGAGACACCTCAATATGATAGACCTAGAGAGAGAGAGAGATACCTCAATATGATAGACCTAGAGAGAGAGAAAGACATATTATAGACGTAGAGAGAGAGAGACACCTCAATATGATAGACCTAGAGAGAGAGAGAGACCTCAATATGATAGACCTAGAGAGAGAGAGAGAGAGAGAGACCTCAATATGATAAACCTAGAGAGAGAGAGAGAGAGAGAGAGAGACCTCAATATGATAGACCGAGAGAGAGAGAGAGACCTCAATATGATAAACCTAGAGAGAGAGAGAGACCTCAATATTATAGACCTAGAGAAAGAGTAGATATGATAGAGAGAGAGAGACCTCAATATGATAGACCTAGAGAGAGAGAGAGAGAGAGACCTCAATATGATAGACCTAGAGAGAGAGAGAGACCTAATATGATAGACTAGAGAGAGAGACCTCAATATGATAGACAGAGAGAGAGAGAGAGAGAGAGAGAGAGAGATACCTCAATATGATAGACCTAGAGAAAGAGAGAGACCTCAATATGATAGACCTAGAGAGAGAGAGAGACAGAGAGACCTCAATATGATAGAGAGAGAGAGAGAGAGAGACCTCAATATGATAGACCTAGAGAGAGAGAGAGACCTCAATATGATAGACCTAGAGAGAGAGAGAGAGAGAGAGACCTCAATATGATAGACCTAGAGAGAGAGAGAGAGAGAGACCTCAATACAATAGACCAAGAGAGAGAGCGAGAGACCTCAATATGATAGACCTAGAGAGAGAGAGACCTCAATATGATAGACCTAGAGAGAGAGAAGTACAGCAGTAGTTGTAGCTGAAGTAGCAATAGTAGTAGTAGCAGAAGTAGTAGTAGTAGAAGCTGAAGTAGCAGTAGTAGTAGTAGCTGAAGTAGCAGTAGTAGCAGTAGCAGTAGTAGCAGTAGTAGTACTAGTAGTAGTAGTAGCAGTAGCAGTAGTAACTAGCAGTAGTAGCTAGTACTAGTAGTAGTAGTAGCAGCAGTAGTAGTAGTAGCTGAGTAGTAACTGAGTAGTAGTAGTAGAGTACTGCAGTAGTACACATGTTTGTAGCTGAGTAGTAGTAGTAGTAGTAGTAGCAGCAGTAGTAGTAGTAGCTGAAGTAGCAGTAGTAGGAGCTGAAGTAGTAGTAGTAGTAGTATTGCAGTAGTACACATGTTTGTCTAGTTGTAGTAGTAGTAGTAGTAGTAGTAGTGCAGTAGTACCTGTGTTTGTGTAGTAGTAGCACCAACAGGAAGATGTAAACTAGGATTAAACCACAAGCCTCCGCCATCGCAAAAGCCCAAGGGATTCTGGGTACACTGTTAGAGAAAAAGAGAATAATAATGTTGGAATAATAATGTGAGGCCAGAGGTTAGAGGTCTAGCTCACCTATTCAGGAAAATGTCTGGCAGTGGGATTAGAGTTCCGGGGTTAGAGGTTAAAGGTCAGACTCACCTATTCAGGAAAATGTCTGGCAGTGGGATTAGAGTTCCGGGGTTAGAGGTTAAAGGTCAGACTCACCTATCCAGGAAAATGTCTGGCAGTGGGATTAGAGTTCCGGGGTTAGAGGTTAAAGGTCAGACTCACCTATCCAGGAAGATGTCGGGCAGTGGCGGGTAAATTGTCATATCGGGAACGCGGTCGTGGACGATCACCATGACGAAGGAGGTAAATCCGAAGACGAGCATGACGTAAACAGAGCTGACTACTGTCTTCCACAGCTCTGGGTCCAGACACCCTAAAAGGCACTTCCTGTCCCCAGTGGAGTGAATGTGGCACTGGTCTTCTTCTAACGCCATCCCTGACCGGGGTCGCGACCCTGACCATGACCCTGAGACCCCACAGTCCACCTGACGGCGCCCTGCCCCGTTACACACACGATCCCCTCTATTACACCGCCTGTCAGCCCTGTGATCCTCCCAGTCTTCCCCGTGACAGGCCCTGTCCCCCCCAGCAGCAGCCCCTAATCCCCCTAACCCTATCCCCAGCTCCTCCATTTGCTTCTGGTTCTGTATTTGGAGCCTCCGCAGGGCCAGGGCCAGCCTCTTGATGTCCCCCAGCACAGTGAGGCTCAGAGGGGGTTCACGCAGGTCAGCCTCCCTTAGAGTCAGCAGGCTGGGCCCATCCACACGATGTTTAGAACACAGCAGCTCCACATACTGCCCAAACCCCTCCTGCTTCAGCCAGCCAGACACCTGCTTACTGCTCCACGTACTAACACTACACCGAGACACCGCCATAGCATTCCTCCCTCTGAGAGAGAGGGAGAGAGACAGACAGTGTTAATACAGTGGTAACACAACGGCAATGTAATAACAGACCTAATAGTTTGTTCTGGGAAGACAGCATTAAGTCACAGAGGCCAATCACAACAGAGATAGACCACATACAGTATATAATCATTATTGGCTTAGACCACCAGCTCCATTCAAACTAGACAGTACAAGTAGCCAGTAAACATGAATAATGATACTGAGAAAAACAGCTGCTATCTCAAGGCCATCAGACTGTTAAATAGTCACCACTAGCCAGCCTCTGCCCAGTACTCTGACCTGAATTTAGTCACTGTCACTCGCCGGCTACCACCTGGTTACTCTACCATGCACCTTTAGAGGCTGCCGCCCTATTTACATGGAACACAGGTCACTTTAATAATGTTTACACGTTGTTCTACTCATTTCATATGTATATACTGTATTCTATTTAACTATTGCTGTACATATACTATTCTGTCCTACATATTCTACAGATATACAACATATTATATCCACATACTGTCTATAATGTCTATACATCCCATCATATGTACAGTATATACTACCGTTCGTTTGGGGTCACTTAGAAAGCATTTTTTGTCCATTAAAGAAGCATTTTTTGTCCATAAATTAACATCAAATTGATCAGAAATACAGTGTAGACATTGTTAATGTTGAAAATGACTATTCTAGCTGGAAATGGCATTTTTTTCCTATGGAATATTTGCATAGGTGTACAGAGGCCCATTATCAGCAACCATCACTCCTGTGTTCCAATGGCACGTTGTGTTAGCTAATCCAAGTTTATCATTTAAAAAGGCTAATTCATCATTAGAAAACCCTTTTGCAATTATGTTAACTGCTGAAAACAGTTGTCCTGATTAAAGAAGCAATACAACTGGCCTTCTTTAGACTAGTTGAGTATCTGGAGCATCAGCATTTGTGGGTTCAATTGCAGGCTCAAAATGGCCAGAAACAAATAACTTTCTTCTGAAACTTGTCAGTCTTTTCTTGTTCTGAGAAATGAACGCTATTCCATGTGAGAAATTTCCAAGAAACTGAAGATCTCGTAAAATGATGTGTACTACTCCCTTCACAGAACAGCGCAAACTGGCTCTAACCGGAATAGAAAGAGGAGTGGGAGGCCCCGGTGCACAACTGAGCAAGAGGACAAGTACATTAGAGTGTCTAGTTTGAGAAACAGACGCCTCACAAGTCCTCAACTGGCAGCTTCATTAAAAATAGTACCAGCAAAACATAATTCTCAACGTCAACAGTGAAGAGGCGACTCCGGGATGCTGGCATTCTAGGCAGAGTTTCAAAGAAAAAGACATATCTCAGACTGGCCAATAAAAATCCTTTTCAATCCTTGTCATATGAAGAGAATTAATGATGAGAAATTATAGATAAAACATATCGGTGCTCAACGGCCATTGGACAAACATTACACAACAAGTTGGAAATCGTTAGTTCAACAATGAGTGGTTTGGAAGGAATCAGTGGCTAACTGCAAGCATGGCAAAGCAATCACTAGCCTGCTATTCAGTGGAGTGGGTCTTTGGTGCCAAGTCTGGGTTTAAGGGTCTGTTTTCCAAGCTTAAACGGATAAACATTCAACATTGGCCTTGCTGTCAATCCAGCACGACTTCTACCGAGCTCAAAACAAATGGAAACTCAGAACTGGGAAATCTGACTTCAGTGAGTTCAAGACAACTTGTTCTGGGAACGAGCTCCGACTGGAAAAATACGTTCTGACGGTCATCCAACTCAGAATTGCAAGTCGGGAACTCGGGCCTCTTTCTAGAGCTCTGACCTGAAGATCACTGACGCCATGATTCAACCTTGTTTTTTTTTCGGTTCCCAGTTGTCTTGAAAGCACCATACATCCAGAGAATGCCAGACTATGATGACAAAAGTTGATTATGAAATTTTCCCACAAAGGACCGCCGCGCCACCTTCCTGTTCAAGCACAGTACAACAAGGTGAGTCCAAAAACGTCTTGTATGCTGCTGCATAAGTGATGTAATATGCCAGGGAGATGTGACTGTAGCTAAGAAAGTAATACTAAGTGTATGTTGTGTAGTAAGCTGTTTGCAGCTCATGTTCCTCACCCTAATAATTTGTTCTGACTTGGTGCTGCACATGTAGCCTATAGCCTGTTATAGAGAAATATAATCATTGAATATTGTAAGAGCTTTCATTGGCTGCTTACAGTGCATTCGGAAAGTATTCAGACCCCTTCAGTTTTCCACATTTTGTTACGTTAGTCTTATTCTAAAAATGATTAAATACATGTTTTCCTCATCAATCTACACACAAAACCCCCTAATGATCAACTGAAAACAGTTTTTTTTTTTAAATATTTTTTTAATATTTGCAATAAAATAAACAATGCACTATTGTAAAGTGACTGTTCTACTGGATGTCATAAGGTGAATGCACCAATTTGTAAGTCGCTCTGGATAAGAGCGTCTGCTAAATGACTTAAATGTAAATGTAAATGTAATTATTTACAAAATTATTCAGACCCTTTGCTATGAGACACGAAATTGAGGTCAAATTGTGCATCCTGTTTCCATTGACCATCTGTGAGATGTTTCTACAACTTGATTGGAGTCCACCTGTGGTACATTCAATTGATTGGACATAATTACGAAAGGCACACACCTGTCTCTATAAGGTCCCACAGTTGACATTGCATGTCAGAGCAAAACCAAGCTCCGAGACAGGATTGTGTCGTGGCACAGATCTGGGGAATTTTACCAAAACAATTCTGCATTGAAGGTCCCCAAGAACACAGTGGCCTCCATCTTTCTTAAATGGAAAACGTTTGGTTCCACCAAGACTCTTCCTAGAGCTGGCAGCCTGGTCAAACTGAGCAATCAGGGGAGAAGAGCCTTGGCCAGGCAGGTGACCAATAACCCGATGGTCACTCTGACAGAGCTCCAGAGTTCCTCTGTGGAGATGGGTGAAACTTCCAGAAGGACAATCATCTCTGAAGAACTCCACCAATCAGGTCTTTATGGTAGAGTGGCCAGACGGATGCCACTCCCCAGTAAAAAGCACATGACAGCCCGCTTGGAGTTCGCCAAAAGACACCTAAAGGACTCTCAGGCCAAGAGAAACAAGATTCTCTGGTCTGATGAAACCAATATTGAACTCTTTGGCCTGAATGCCAAGCATCGCGTCTGGAGGAAACCTGGCACCATCCCTATGGTGAAGCATGTTGGTGGCAGCATCATGCTGTCAGGATCGAGGGAAAGATGATTGGAGCATAGTACAAAGCGATCCTTGATGAAAACCTGCTCCAGAGCGCTCAGGACCTTAGGCCTGGGCAAGGGTTCACCTTCCAACAGGACTACGACCCTCAGCACACAGCCAAGACAACGCAGGTGTGGCTTCGGCACAAATTTCTGAATGTCCTTGAGTGGCCCAGCCAGAGCCCGGACTTGAACCCGATCGGACATCTCTGGAGAGACTTGAAAATAGCTGTGCAGCGACTCTCCCCATCCAACCTGACAGAGGATCTGAAGAGAAGGATGGGTGAAACTCCCCAAATACAAGTGTGCCGGGCTTGTAGCGTCATACCCAAGAAGACTCAAGGCTGTAATCGCTGCCAAAGGTGCTTCAACAAACTACTGAGTAAAGGGTCTGAAAAGTTATGTAAATGTGATATTTTTTTATTAAATTATTTTATTATACGGTCGTGTCTTTGGCATCATTAAATTTAAGACTGTTATTTTATCAAATCAATTCTCTGTAATTATTATTACGTGATTAAACTAATCATGTAAATGCAATTAACTAGGAAGTCGGGGCACCAAGGAACATCTTCAGATTACAAAGTTATACTTTTAATATCTGATCAATTAGTCTTCTAATTAATGAATGATTCTTTACCTCACGTTAGTCTCATTCCAAACATCGTATATTGTTGGTTATCTGCACGAACCCAGCCTTTACTATGAATCATCCATACACCAATTGTCTTAATCATTTATTTACTAACTAACTAAACAATCACAGAAATGCATAAACAAACAGTAGATATGGTTACAAGGAAATGATAGGGGAGGTTCCCTAGTGGGCTAAGCTGATATGACGGCTTGGTGGACAGAGGGAAGTGGGTGTGGACTGAAAACAGGCGGGAAAGAACAGAGGGCTCACTACACACAGTTGATAATTATATTAATTGAGATGCTAATCCTTTGCACATGAACGCTCACTCATTCGGGAATAACTGCAATCAACGTATATTTACGCCCACTGTGTCGTCGTGATCTCTGTTGGAATCGTCAGTTGTTGGAGTCAGTTTCCTGGTTAGAATGGATACTTCAGAGTACCATTCAGAAATGTTCTCATAGATTAGATGTTTCGGCGGTGTCGGTCTTCGCATCCCAGGTTGACATAATTTATAGCTGCAGACTAGTAATCAGTATCTAAGATTTTCTCTTATTCTGTCAGGATCGATAGTCTCAGAGTTCAACCATTTCCCGCCGTGGAGCCAATGCTCCACATGGTATGGTTAGGAATTCAACAGCCATTGCAACCTTAGCTTAAACGGAGATTTTTGTGGTCTAAACTCAACCTGTGCCCCCTCAGTGTCCATCGAGGTACAAGTGGGCTAAAGAGGATTTCCTCAGGAGGGGTTTTTATTCATAACAATAGAAAAGGCGGGTCTATGACGCCAGGTCATGTCTATGCTCACGAGGGCGGGCCAATGACTTAGTTAAACTTTGAATGGAATACAATTATCTTTCATTAAAGGTTTAATATCACCTTACATCATTTCACAAATAGTTTCATCTTTACTCATTCATTTTCTACAAGAATTAGATGCAAACCCCATAATGGAGAAATATTATTATATTAATATATTATAAAAAACATATTCAGAGATATAGTTATGTGTTTCCTGTCCTCTCTGAGGTCACCAAATGAAATACACTCGTCATACCAATTCCTTAAGTGTCCACTAGAGAGAACCATCTCCACCTTCTCACAAGTGGACCTTTGTATCAAATTCCCATTTTGGGATTTAGGAGTTCACCATGTGAACTCCTTTGTTCTCTCTATGTGTCTCTCTTTATGCATGGCCAGGGGGAGAGAGTCTCCTCCAGGAATTTACGACCTGAGATAATAGAACATGGGTGTAGGAGGGAGAGAGGGATGCCATGATCTATACCCAGAAAAGGCCACGTCACGACAATAGATTTGCAAACATTTCTAAAAACCTCTTTTTGCTTTGTCATTATGGGGTATTGTGATGTCATTATGGGGTATTGTGATGTCATTATGGGGTATTGTGATGTCATTATGGGGTATTGTGTGTAGATTGATGAGGGGGGAAAACTATTTAATCCATTTTAGAATAAGGCTGTAAGGTATCAAAATGTAGAAAAAGTCAAGGGGTCTGAATACTTTCTGAATGCCCTGTATATATAATACAAAAGAAATTCAAGTTTTTGACAGCACTGGGCCTTTAACCTCAGTTGTTTCAAATCCAAAGTACAGGGCCAAAACGGTCCAAATATTTTTGGACCTCTTTGTATATTTACAATGTATTATTATTATTACTATTATTGTTATTGTTATTATTCCAGTTAAGTTAGAGAGTATACAGTATTACCAGTCAGTTAAACTAGAGAGTACATGACCAGTCAGTTAAACTAGAGAGTACATTACCAGTCAGTTAAACTAGAGAGTACATTACCAGTCAGTTAAACTAGAGAGTACATTACCAGTCAGTTAAACTAGAGAGTACATTACCAGTCAGTTAAACTAGAGAGTACATTACCAGTCAGTTAAACTAGAGAGTACATTACCAGTCAGTTAAACTAGAGAGTACATGACCAGTCAGTTAAACTAGAGAGTACATGACCAGTCAGTTAAACTAGAGAGTACATTACCAGTCAGTTAAACTAGAGAGTACATTACCAGTCAGTTAAACTAGAGAGTACATTACCAGTCAGTTAAACTAGAGAGTACATTACCAGTCAGTTAAACTAGAGAGTACATTACCAGTCAGTTAAACTAGAGAGTACATTACCAGTCAGTTACATTACCAGTCAGTTAAACTAGAGAGTACATTACCAGTCAGTTAAACTAGAGTACATTACCAGTCAGTTAAACTAGAGAGTACATGACCAGTCAGTTTAAACTGCCAGCCAGAGTACATTACCAGTCAGTTAAACTCAGAGAGTACATGACCAGTCAGTTAAACTAGAGTACATTACCAGTCAGTTAAACTAGAGAGTACATTACCAGTCAGTTAAACTAGAGAGTACATTACCAGTCAGTTAAACTAGACCAGTCAGTTAAACATTACCAGTCAGTTAAACTAGAGAGTACATTACAGTCAGTTCAGTTAAACTTACCAGAGTACATTACCAGTCAGTTTAAGTACTACCAGTCAGTTAAACTAGTACATTACCAGTCAGTTAAACTAGAGAGTACATTACCAGTCAGTTAAACTAGAGAGTACATTACCAGTCAGTTAAACTAGAGAGTACATTACCAGTCAGTTAAACTACATGACCAGAGTTAAACTAGAGAGTACATTACCAGTCAGTTAAACTAGAGAGTACATTACCAGTCAGTTAAACTAGAGAGTACATTACCAGTTAAACAGTTAAACTCAGTTAAACTAGAGTACATTACCAGTCAGTTAAACTAGAGAGTACATTACCAGTCAGTTAAACTAGAGAGTACATGACCAGTCAGTTTAAACTAGTTAAACTAGAGTACATTACCAGTACATTACCAGTCAGTTAAACTAAGTACTACCAGTCAGTTAAACTAGAGTACATTACCAGTCAGTTAAACTACAGACCAGAGTACATTACCAGTCAGTTAAACTAGAGAGTACATTACCAGTCAGTTAAACTAGAGAGTACATTACCAGTCAGTTAAACTAGAGAGTACATTACCATTCAGTTAAACTAGAGAGTACATTACCAGTCAGTTAAACTAGAGAGTACATTACCAGTCAGTTAAACTAGAGAGTACATTACCAGTCAGTTAAACTAGAGAGTACATTACCATTCAGTTAAACTAGAGAGTACATTACCATTCAGTTAAACTAGAGAGTACATTACCAGTCAGTTAAACTAGAGAGTACATTACCAGTCAGTTAAACTAGAGAGTACATTACCAATCGTTCTCTCTCTGTCTTCTGTGACTCCAATACTCCTTTGCTCTCCAGCACACACTTCCTCCTAATCCAAAGGACTGTTGGACCTAAACTGCTGAGTAAGCTGCTCTCCATATCAGGACCTTTCTCCTACTGATAGATAGGCTGCTGTCTCCATATCAGGACCTTTCTTCTACAAATCGGAGGTATCAAGGAGATGTGCTCTGATAACAATGTTGTCCACACTGATCTACCCGGATCACTGATCAACCCTCGTCAACATGAACTCAGTAGAACCACTACATGATCAACAGCATTAGTTTAGTAAAACATGTGTGTGAGTAAATACATGTTATCATCCGTGTTTAGAAAATAAACTCAGCCTTTGACCTTGACTCTTGACTACTGGTGAGTACACTAGCCAAGTAGTTGGCGGTAATGAGCCATTAAAGTTGGTTGACACACTCAATGAACACCACAGAAGAAGAAGCTTCTGACGTCAATATTGTGCAATCTCGCGTGTTAGCTGAAGGCAGAATAAATTTAAAAAATCATAACAAATAAAAAAAAAAGCTGAACGCAGAATCGAGTGGAGTTGTGGGATTAAATAACTTCAGGTGTTTCATGAAATTCACGACTTTCAGCAATGAATACTGTAGTTCCAGAGACGCTACGGGCTATGTGGTGCTATTTCTCGCTAGTGTTGTAAAATTGTTAGCTATAGATGCACACAGTAGCTAGTTAGCTAGCTAACGTTAGCTAGGTAGGTAACGTTATCACAAGCAGACAGACCATTTGGTCCATTATTAGCAATGATAACTTATCAAAGTAGCTAGACATATCTAGCAAGATACATATTAAACCCTCATAAACAAACTATTGTATACTGTAGGTTACTGCTAAAAGGAACTTTTTGGTCCACCAGCCACTGTGGCAGGAAGATTAAAATAAATAAAAATCTACCAGCCACTCAGATTACTTACTAGTCAAAAAACAGATGACCGTGCTTTGTAATGTTTCTAAAACAGGAAATGTATTATTTTTGTTATTTCTTTTTTTAATTTTTTTATTTCACCTTTATTTAACCAGGTAGGCTAGTTGATAACAAGTTCTCATTTGCAACTGCGACCTGGCCAAGATAAAGCATAGCAGTGTGAACAGACAACACAGAGTTACACATGGAGTAAACAATTAACAAGTCAATAACACAGTAGAAAAAAAGGGGAGTCTATATACAATGTGTGCAAAAGGCATGAGGAGGTAGGGGAATAATGACAATTTTGCAGATTAACACTGGAGTGATAAATGATCAGATGGTCATGTACAGGTAGAGATATTGGTGTGCAAAAGAGCAGAAAAGTAAATAAATAAAAACAGTACGGGGATGAGGTAGGTGAAAATGGGTGGGCTATTTACCAATAGACTATGTGCAGCTGCAGCGATCGGTTAGCTGCTCAGATAGCTCATGTTTGAAGTTGGTGAGGGAGATAAAAGTCTCCAACTTCAGCGATTTTTGCAATTCATTCCAGTCACAGGCAGCAGAGTACTGGAACGAAAGGCGGCCAAATGAGGTGTTGGCTTTAGGAATGATCAGTGAGATACACCTGCTGGAGCGCGTGCTACGGATGGGTGTTGCCATCGTGACCAGTGAACTGAGATAAGGCGGAGCTTTATCTAGCATGGACTTGTAGATGACCTGGAGCCAGTGGGTCTGGCGACGAATATGTAGCGAGGGCCAGCCGACTAGAGCATACAAGTCGCAGTGGTGGGTGGTATAAGGTGCTTTAGTGACAAAAACGGATGGCACTGTGATAAACTGCATCCAGTTTGCTGAGTAGAGTGTTGTAAGCCATTTTGTAGATGACATCGCCGAAGTCGAGGATCGGTAGGATAGTCAGTTTTACTAGGGTAAGCTTGGCGGCGTGAGTGAAGGAGGCTTTGTTGCGGAATAGAAAGCCGACTCTTGATTTGATTTTCGATTGGAGATGTTTAATAACGAATCTGGAAGGAGAGTTTGCAGTCTAGCCAGACACCTAGGTACTTATAGATGTCCACATATTCAAGGTCGGAACCATCCAGGGTGGTGATGCTAGTCGGGCATGCGGGTGCAGGCAGCGATCGGTTGAAAAGCATGCATTTGGTTTTACTAGCGTTTAAGAGCAGTTGGAGGCCACGGAAGGAGTGTTGTATGGCATTGAAGCTCGTTTGGAGGTTAGATAGCACAGTGTCCAATGACGGGCCGAAAGTATATAGAATGGTGTCGTCTGCGTAGAGGTGGATCAGGGAATCGCCCGCAGCAAGAGCAACATCATTGATATATACAGAGAAAATAGTCGGCCCGAGAATTGAACCCTGTGGCACCCCCATAGAGACTTCCAGAGGACCGGACAGCATACCCTCCGATTTGACACACTGAACTCTGTCTGCAAAGTAATTGGTGAACCAGGCAAGGCAGTCATCCGAAAAACAGAGGCTACTGAGTCTGCCGATAAGAATATGGTGATTGACAAAGTCGAAAGCCTTGGCAAGGTCGATGAAGACGGCTGCACAGTACTGTCTTTTATCGATGGCGGTTATGATATCGTTTAGTACCTTGAGTGTGGCTGAGGTGCACCCGTGACCGGCTCGGAAACAAGATTGCACAGCGGAGAAGGTACGGTGGGATTCGAGATGGTCAGTGACCTGTTTGTTGACTTGGCTTTCGAAGACCTTAGATAGGCAGGGCAGGATGGATATAGGTCTGTAACAGTTTGGGTCCAGGGTGTCTCCCCCTTGAAGAGGGGGATGACTGTGGCAGCTTTCCAATCCTTGGGGATCTCAGATGATATGAAAGAGAGGTTGAACAGGCTGGTAATAGGGGTTGCGACAATGGCGGCGGATAGTTTCAGAAATAGAGGGTCCAGATTGTCAAGCCCAGCTGATTTGTATGGGTCCAGGTTTTGCAGCTCTTTCAGAACATCTGCTATCTGGATTTGGGTAAAGGAGAACCTGGAGAGGCTTGGGCGAGGAGCTGCGGGGGGGCGGAGCTGTTGGCCGAGGTTGGAGTCGCCAATCATGGATTTATCGGTGGTGACCGTGTTCCCTAGCCTCAGTGCAGTGGGCAGCTGGGAGGAGGTGCTCTTGTTCTCCATGGACTTCACAGTGTCCCAGAACTTTTTGGAGTTGGAGCTATAGACTGCAACTCCTCCCCCTTTGGCAGTTCTATCTTGACGGAAGATGTTATAGTTGGGTATGGAAATCTCTGAATTTTTGGTAGCCTTCCTGAGCCAGGATTCAGACACCGCAAGGACATCAGGGTTAGCAGAGTGTGCTAAAGCAGTGAGTAAAACAAACTTAGGGAGGAGGCTTCTGATGTTGATATGCATGAAACCAAGGCTTTTTCGATCACAGAAGTCAACAAATGAGGGTGCCTGGGGACATGCAGGGCCTGGGTTTACCTCCACATCACCCGCGGAACAGAGAAGGAGTAGTATGAGGGTGCGGCTAAAGGCTATCAAAACTGGTCGCCTAGAGCGTTGGGGACAGAGAATAAGAGGAGCAGGTTTCTGGGCATGGTAGAATATATTCAGGGCATAATGCGCAGACAGGGGTATGGTGGGGTGCGGGTACAGCGGAGGTAAGCCCAGGCACTGGGTGATGATGAGAGAGGTTGTATCTCTGGACATGCTGGTTGTAATGGGTGAGGTCACCGCATGTGTGGGAGGTGGGACAAAGGAGGTATCAGGGGTAGGGAAGCTGGACTGGCGAGTGTTATCCAGGTAAAAAAAAAACTAACAATGACTAAATAGCTTGTAGCTAGTTAGCTGGTTAGCTTCTGGAGGTTCTTGAGTGTGTTCTAGAAATTAAAAATAATAGCGGTTCCGTATCACATTGGGTGAGGCAGGTTTCCAGAAGGTATAAACAAATAAAAAATCTAAAAGAGATAGAAAGTAAATATGGGTCGAGTGAGTGTTTGGGACGCGGCGATTCAGACGGTTAGCAGGCCTGTGCTAACAAGCTAACAGTTCGTAGGCCGGGGCAAAACAAGGTAGCAGTTAGCGGACCGGAGCTAAACAAGCTAGCAGTTAGCAGGCCGAATTAGCAAGCAAGGAGATAGCAAGGGCTAGAGAGTTAGCCTTCGGGGGACGTTGCGATGGGGTGAGTCTGTTTATTCCTCTTCATGCGGTGACATGGATAGACCGGTCGTGGGCCCGGGTATTGTAGCCCAGGAGTATGCTACGGTGGTAGCACAGGTGCTCTGGCCAGGCTAGCTTCAAGCTAAGTGGGTGGAAACGCTAGCCAGGAGTAATCATCCGGGGTTGCGGTTTAGCTAGATAGCTAGTTGTGAAGATCCAGCTGAAAAATGTTCCGTTTGCGGAGGGAATCCGGGGATGAAAAATAAATAGGTCCGTTATGCTCTGGTTAGAGTCGCGTTGTTCGAACTGGCGAGAGCTTTCCGAGCTAAAGGTTAGCTGATGACCGGTTAGCTGAAGACCGCTAGCATAGCTGGTGGTTAGCTAGCTAGCTTCAGTTGAGGGGTTCCGGTTCCGAAGTAAATATAAATACTTTAGGAAAAATAGCTACATTGGGTGAGGTGGGTTATAGGAGAGTATTTGGAAGCTTAGGTTTATCAAAATGTTTTTAAAGAGATATGCGAAGAAAAATATGTAAAAACGAAAAAGAAACGATATATACAGGGGACACGATACGACAGGACGACTTACTGCTACGCCATATTAAGAAGTAATGTGGTATATTGCTACATTTCATTGACGTTTTGGTTACCCCAAGTCTTTTAATCAAAATATCAGAAACAAAATGTTCAGCTGCCCCTTTAAAAATGTGAAGCTACCGTGATAACGAAGCTACTCGAGTCCTGTCGTGTGTGTGTGTGTCTGTGAAATTTGGGATCTGACTAGGCCGTTTCAAATCATTGATGAAGGATTCCTTGACCTGTCAATGTTTTTAATTTGCTGGTTATGATTTTGTTATACTCTTGTGAAATCTATGTTTTTTTTACTAGATTACCTGTAGTTTTCATGTTGTCTGTCTGTAATTGTGTAATGATTTAGTGCTGCCAATCTTGGCCAGGAAGCTCTTGAAAAAGAGATTTCAAATCTCAATGAGCCCATCCTGGTTACGGGGAGTCAAACATTTAATACATTTAAAAAATGGACATGGAATGAGACAGGAACAGCATCAACACAAGGGTAACAAAGACAAAAACAATTAATGCACAAAAAACACAAGTAAAAACAAAGTTGTGCACAACATTTTAGAGAAATAAGCTTTTTGTGTGGAACATTTCTGGGATCTTTTATTTCAGCTCATGAAACATGGGACCAACACTTTACATGTTCCGTATATATATACGCATCAGTATAAATAGCAAAAAAATGTTGGACTTAAGTAAATTAGACAAACTTTTATGCCTGCGCCTCCTGAAATGAATCTATCAGAGGTGAGATATAAGATTTGTATTTCTTTGAGCAATTAGCAGCTATGAAACCATATAGCAGAAATAGTTTGAAAACAGCTACTACAGCCTAACCCTAACTCACATGTGCTCATACTTGACTTTTGTCTATTTGTATTTGCAAATATAATGCTCATACTGTAGAGCCCCGCAAATTGACCACCCGCCAATGTGGCTGGTGAAATAGACATTCTTACCCGCCAATACCTAAATTGATCCGCATTTGACGGGTGGTGAATGTTAATTTTATGCCCTGGTTACTGCACAGAATGTCGTGTCAGTTTGCTAGCTAACTGGCAGAGTCTCAGCTAGCTAGCTAGTAACTTAGTCTGTCTGTTTGTCAACAGCGAACTTAGCTAGCTAGTGTCTACTGAGTATAACAGTCAACTGTTTATATTTACACATGTATTCGGCGCATGTTAGATAGCTAATTAGCACAAGTGGGCACCTCTTGTCTGTTTTCCATTAACAAGCTCTGTAACATGGAGATATGGCCGTGTGGGAAAACTAGCCCTAACCCTATCAAGGTGTGAATCAATTTAACTTTTTTCTTGTGATGCGTGTTAAATGTGAAGAGTAAAGTAATTGAACTGAGAGTCATGATCAATGGCTAGCCCTTAAACAGCTTATTGCTGCTCTGTAATTCAACCATCTCACTCAAAGAAGTTGAGTGAGTAAAGGGTGCTTTGCTATTTGGTATTTTATTAGGATCCCCATTATCTGTTGCAAAAGCAGCAGCTACTCTTCCTGGGGTCCACACAAACATTTCTACAGAATGACAATACAGAACATCAATAGACAAGAACAGCTCAAGGACAGAACAACATACATATTTAAAAAGGCACATGTAGCCTACATATCAATGCACAAACTATCTAGATCAAATGGGGGAGAGGCGTTGTGCTGTGAGGTGTTGCTTAATCTGTTTTCTGAAACCAGATTTGCTGTTTATTTGAGCAATATGAGATGGGAAGGAAGTTCCATGCAATAAGGGCTCTATATAATACTGTACGCTTCCTTGAATTTGTTCTGGATTTGGGGAGTGTGAAAAGACCCCTGGTGGCATGTCTGGTGGGGTAAGTGTGTGTGTCAGAGCTGTGTGTAAGTTGACTGCAAACAATTTGGGATTTTCAACACGTTTCTTATAAAAATAAGTGATGTAGTCAGTCTCTCCTCAACTCTTAGCCAAAAGTCTTAACTCAACTCTTAGCCACTGGACATGACATTTTCCTTACAGCACTGGACCACACACGACTGGGCAATAATCAAGATTAGACTAAACTAGAGCCTGCAAAACTTGCTTTTTGAAGTGTGGTGTCAAAAAAGTAGAGCATTTGACCTCCCCCATCTTTACAACCACTGAATCTATATGTTTTGACCATGACAGTTTACAATCTAAGGTAACGCCTTAAGTAATTTAGTCTCCTCAACATGTTCAACAGCCACACAATTCATTACCAGATTCAGCTGAGATGTAGAACTTAGGGAAAGAATTATACCAAATACAATGCTCAGAGTTTTAGAGATGTTCAGGACCAGTTTATTACTGGCCACCCATTCCACCCTTTCTATTCTTGACTTTCACCTCTTCCACACTCACTTTACGGAATTCAACATTTCAACACTTGCCTTTCATAATTTGGTAAATTACGTATGGATGTGTAGGTTCAGAATTTGTCATTGTCATGCCTAAGTTTGCTAATTTTCCCAATAAAAAAAATATTAAAGTTGGAATTATCAATGAGTTTTGTGATGAATAATCTATCTGATTCAAGGAATGATGGAGTCGAGTTCACCTTTTTGCCCAAAATGTCATTTAAGGTGCGCCAAAGCCAATGGATATCTTCTGCATCCTTGAAGAGGAGTGCATGTTCCCCAAGTCTTTAGACAATACTTTCAAGAACAAGCTTTATGACCAGCATCTTGGCAAAAACCAGGCGTTTGAGAAGCCCAAGCGTGCCAAAGGCAAGGCAGAGGCCCACTTCTCCCTGGTGCACTATGCCGGCACTGTGGACTACAACATTACTGGCTGGCTGGACAAAAACAAGGACCCCCTGAACGACTCTGTTCTTCAGCTGTACGGAATTTCCTCAGTGAACTGTTGTCTGCCTTGTATGTTGCTGCCATCACATCAACAGATTTAATTAAGTTCCAGTCACAACTCAGACGTACATTTCTTTAAAGGGGCAATCCCCAGTTGCTACATCAATTTTTGGACTTATGTGCCCATTGGGAAACCCTGTGCTAAATGAATACAATGTTAAATGAATATAAACAAACACTATATAGCCTAAAAATCTGGTTAAAACTATAATTGTTATTTAATGGATGGTCAGCGCTTGCTGAAGCTCCGTCTTTGAATTTGTGGTTGATTACATTTCTTCAGCTTTTTGCCAAAACCGGGGCGCTGCTTTGTTATTATTTCAAGTGCTGATGATTTAAAGTCTTGGAATGTTTCTCAGGGTTATTCACTGGGTTAATATTGGCAGCATTTGCATTCAATGTCTAGTGCAGTTAAAACCGTGTTATATAGGTTAGAATAATACTGTGAAATTCCAAAAATTATAACAATGCCCTTTTAGTGAAAAAGCTTTTTAAAAAGAGCCTGATTTGGTGGGATGGAGTTTGTGGCGTGCCTGATGACATCACCAGGCAGTACATGAGTTAATAGACCAATAAGAAAGATCTTTCCAATTTCTCTGCCAATCCATGTTAATTGAAAACAATTACAGTAAGGTACATAATTGTTACCCAGAAATGATTTTTTTTTTCAGAAAAGATTTTGAGATTTAAAAAAAACCCAGCTGCATTGGACCTTTAAGATACATGTGAAGTTAACCCGAGATTGTCTTGTTTATACGAATCTCTTTTTAACAGATACAAGCAAGAAAGGAGGCAAGAAGAAGGGTGGTTCCATGCAGACTGTGTCCTCGCAGTTCAGGGTGATCTTTTGAAATGTGTTTATTCAGTCCTTCAAAAGGTGCATTGATTATCCCAAATTGTTTATTTAAAAATTGGTTTGTAATCCTCTTACAGGAGAACTTGGGCAAACTGATGACCAACTTGAGGAGCACTCATCCTCACTTTGTGCGCTGCCTGATCCCCAACGAGTCAAAGACTCCAGGTACAAGAAATATTGAGTTAAATATTATACACTATGGGTCAAAAGTTTTAAAACACATACGCATTCAAGGGTTTTTGTTTATTTTTTTAAACTATTTTTTACATTGTAGAATAATAGTGAAGACATCAAAACTATGAAATAGGACATATGGAATCATGTAGTAACCAAAAAAAGTGTTAACTTATTCAGGGTCAGTGTCCCGTCCGCGGGACGATTGAGCTAACGTAGGTTAATGTGATTAGCATGAGGTTGTAAGAAACAAAAATAATTCCCAGGACAAACATATCTGATATGGGCAGAAAGCTTACATTCTTGTTAATCTAACTGCACTGTCCAATTTACAGTAGCTATTAGAGTGAAAGTATACCATGCTATTGTTTGAGGAGAGTGCCACAGGAGAGAGGAGAGTGAACTTAAAAATGTATGAATAAAACAATTAGGCACATTTGGGCAGTCTTGATATCCCATTTTGAATCTGGTCTCTGGTCTCTGGTCTCTGGTTTAAGGTGAGCCGAATGTGTCAGGGCATTCAAATAGGTTCACTCACCAATAAGGATATTAACTTTATTAAAATAACTTAACTGATAAGGGAGCTGGTCACAATAACCACACAAAAATGGATAGAGAAAGCCCACTGAGTGAGCCTCTGGGTTATATATCGTCTCAGGATAGGTCCAACCTCAGAGATGACATGGTTCCAAACACCATCCCCACACAGCCAGCACTTGGCCTCCAGTACAAAGAACTTGTTTGTTCAGTAATACTACACCTTTCGTTACTTAGTCTCCACCTTGCTAAAAGGAGGGGGTGACTGACGCACAGACACTATGGAGACAACTGATTGGTTCCCCGTTACTCATATATTCACTTATGGAAACAATGTTTCCGCCTGACCTCCTTTGCCCTATTCTCTTTCTGATATTCTGCATAGCAACAGGGACATGTGGTAGACAAGCCTGACGTCTCCCCTCTCTGGACCCCAGGTGACTGAGAGAGGACGTGCATCTGCCAACACCAGAGTCCGAAGGGATACATTCAAATAAGAGTTCAATCATATACGCATATTATGCAGATGATCTATGTTACTCAGCAAATTCTGATTCTCCTACCACATGTGTTACAGTGGTATGGCTGCAGTTCTGTATCAGTTTACATTAAATCATCTACCCCTGCCCAATACCTTTCAACTGAACACACTATCCCATGGTCCGTGGTGTTGTTCCCCTCTGTTGATCCAACCCTTTATATCTGTTACCATCTGACTGTGGTTCCATTGACCATGTTTACCTGTGGCCCAGGGGTTCTTCAAAGCCGGTCTGCTGGGGGTCCTGGAGGAGATGAGAGATGAGAAGCTGGCCTCTCTGGTCGGCATGGTCCAGGCTCTCAGCCGTGGATTCCTCATGAGGAGAGAGTTCACCAAGATGATGGAGAGGAGGTGAGGAATAGTAGACATCTTGGCAAAGCTTCCTATGAACCACCTGTATGTAAGGAATTATTATTATTATTTATTTATTTCACCTTTATTTAACCAGCTAGGCAAGTTCAAATCAAATCAAATTGTATTTGTCACATACACATGGTTAGCAGATATTACAGTTTTTCTCAATTTGCTAAAACACAATTTCTGAAACGTTGCTCCATTTCCTGAAAACATTAAATACAAAACCTCATCTTCAAGCACTATTTACATCACCTCTGACTCCTCTGCAAAATGAAACATTCGCCTCCAAACAGTCCAAACAGTTTTACCTGTGTTCAAAATCAAACACTGCTCTCAAATCATAAACAAAGTGATCCAAATGATAGACACTCTCAAGCAGTCAGTAAACAATACACCGAAGAATAGAAAACACATTGTTCAAAACATACAATTCTCAGGGAGAAGTACATTTTTAATCTAAAAAATATTCATATTTTTCCATCATTGTCTTTTGATGAACGAAAACATGTTCTATCATAGTAGCTCAAAATTGATCAGAAATTATTACTCTGCTTTGCTCTTTTGTAAGTTTGTTTTTTGTTCATTTCCTCCTCCTTGTACCCCTATTTTTACAGTACATTACCCTGCATCTCACAAACTTGTCCTTTGTCTTGTGATACTGTAATTCTTGTTCTTTGTCTCTGTGATCCTGTAATACTCTTGTCCTTTGTCTCTGTGATACTTTAATTCTTGTTCTTTGTCTCTGTGATCCTGTAAAACTTGTCCTTTGTCTCTGTGATACTGTAATTCTTGTTCTTTGTTGACATGAACCTGCAACCAGTCAAAATCTATTGAGCAGTCAGTACTGTTAATAAATGGAAAGCACAATGTTCAGGGCCATACAATTCATCCATTGTACAGTATACAGCCTACAATGCACTGTACTACAGTATACAGCCTACAATGCACTGTACTACAGTATACAGCCTACAATGCACTGTACTACAGTATCCATTCTCAGACTTTCTCCTTCCCACCTTCAACAACCTGTTTGCTCTCTGAACGGGCTTATATTGGTTATGTCGCATCATTTGAAACAGGTTAAATCCATGTTGAGTGGTTGTGTTCAATCAATGACATGTGTTCTCTATTTGTATTTGATTGTTGCCACTTGTGGTTACCAGTATGGATGACATGTGCATTAGAGTGCAGAATGTGTTTTGAGAATGAGAATGAGTTTTGCTGAAAAGTCTAAGTGAGATCTGCAAATTGTGTTTTACCATGTGAAATGGTTTAAGGTATTGACAACAGACTGTGTAATTAGCTAAATGAGTCGAGGCAACTGGGAACTTTGTTCAGCCAATGGGTTTTAGTGTTTTAGCATTTGAGAAAAAATGGAACGCGAGCGTAGCAAAATGCTTGTGCTTCTAGTTCCGACAATGCAGTAATAGCCAACGAGTAATCTAACCTAACAATTCCACAACTACTACCTTATACACACAAGTGTAAAGGGATAAAGAATATGCACATAAATATATATGAATGAGTGATGGTACAGAACGGCATAGGCAAGATGCAGTAGATGGTATCGAGTACAGTATATACATAGGAGATGAGTAATGTAGGGTATATAAACATAAAGTGGCCAGTGATACATGTATTACATAAAGATGGCAAGATGCATCAGTTTACATGAGTACAGTATATACATATACATATGAGATGAGAAATGTAGGCTATGTAAACATTATATTAAGTTGCATTGTTTAAAATGGCTAGTGATACATTTTTACATCAATTTCCATCAATTTCCATTGTTAAAGTGGCTGGAGTTGAGTCAGTGTGTTGGCAGCAGCCACTCAATGTTAGTGGTGGCTGTTTAACAGTCTGACGGCCTTGAGATAGAAGCTGTTTTTCAGTCTCCCGGTCCCTGCTTTGATGCACCTGTACTGACCTCGCCTTCTGGATGATAGCGGGGTGAACAGGCAGCGGCTCGGGTGGTTCCTGTCCTTGATGATCTTTATGGCCTTCCTGTGACATCGGGTGGTGTAGGTGTCCTGGAGGGCAGGTAGTTCCCCCCGGTGATGCGTTGTGCAGACCTCACTACCCTCTGGAGAGCCTTACGGTTGTGGGCAGAGCAGTTTCCATACCAGGCGGTGATACAGCCTGCCAGGATGCTCTCGATTGTGCATATCTGTAGAAGTTTGTTAGTGCTTTTGGTGACAAGCCAAATTTCTTCAGCCTCCTGAGGTTGAAGAGGCGCTGCTGCGCCTTCTTCACAATGCTGTCTGTGTGGGTGGACCAATTCAGTTTGTCTGTGATGTGTACGCCGAGGAACTTGAAAAGTACTACCCTCTCCACTACTGTCCCGTTGATGTGGATAGGGGGGTGCTCCCTCTGCTGTTTCCTGAAGTCCACAATCATCTCCTTTGTTTTGTTGACGTTGAGTGTGAGGTTATTTTCCTGACACCACACTCCGAGGGCCCTCACCCTAATCAAGCCTACCACTGTAGTGTCATCCGCAAACTTGATGATTGAGTTGGAGGCGTGCATGGCCACGCAGTTGTGGGTGAACAGGGAGTACAGGAGAGGGTTCAGAACGCACCCTTGTGGGGCCCCAGTGCTGAGGATCAGCGGGGTGGAGATGTCGTTACCTACCGTCACCAACTGGGGGTTGTTGAGAACAACACAGAGTTACACATGGAGTAAACAATCATACATTCAATAATACAGTAGAAAAACAAATCTATATACAATGTTTGCAAATGAGATAAACAAGGGAGGTAAGGCAATAAATAGGCCATGGTGGCAAAATAATTACAATATAGCAATTAAACACTGGAATGGTAGATGTGCAGTAGATTAATTAAGTAGAAATACAAAGGAGTGCAAAGGAGCAAGATAAATCAATAAATACAGTAGGGGATGAGGTAGTTGGTTGGGCTATTTACAGATGGATGCAATGATATTTGAGCTGCTCTGACAGCTGGTGCTTAAAGCTAGTGAGGGAGGTAAGTGTCTCCAGTTTCAGTGATTTTTGCAGTTTGTTCCAGTCATTGGCAGCAGAAAACTGGAAGGAAAGGCGGCCAAAAGAGGAAATGGCTATGGGGTGACCAGTGAGATATACCTGCTGGAGCGCGTGCTACGGGTGGGTGCTGCTATGGTGACCAGCGAGCTGAGATAAGCGGGGCTTTACCTAGCAGGGACTTGTAGGTGACCTGGAGCCAGTGGGTTTGGCGACGAGTATGAAGCGAGGGCCAGCCAATGAGAGCATACAGGTCGCAGTGGTGGGTAGTATATGGGGCTTTGGTGACTACACGGATGGCACTATGATAGACTGTATCCAATTTGTTGAGTAGAGTGTTGGAGGCTATTTTGTAAATGACATCGCCAAAGTCGAGGATCGGTAGGATGGTCAGTTTTATGAGGGTATGTTTGGCAGCATGAGTGAAGGATGCTTTGTTGTGAAATAGGAAGCCAATTCTAGATTTAATTTTGAATTGGAGATATTTGATGTGAGTCTGGAAGGAGAGTTTGCAGTCTAACCAGACACCTAGGTATTTGTAGTTGTCCACATAATCTAAGTCAGAACCGTCCAGAGTAGTGATGCTGGCAACGATCGGTTGAAGATTTAGTTTTACTTGCATTTAAGAGCAGTTGGAGGCCATGGAATGAGAGTTGTATGGCATTAACCTCTTCATACTCTAGGGGCAGTATTTAATTTTTGGATAAAAAGACGTGCCCGTTTTAAGCGCAATATTTTGTCACAAAAAGATGCTCGACTATGCATGGAATTGATAGCTTTGGAAAGAAAACACTCTGACGTTTCCAGAACTGCAAAGATATTCACTGTGAGTGCCCTAGAACAGAAGCTTCAGGCAAAACCAAGATGAAACTGCAACCAGGAAATGAACAGGATTTCTGAGGCTCTGTTTTTCATTATCTCCTTATATGGCTCTGAATGCGACAGGAATGAGCCTGCCCTTTCCATCGTTTCCCCAAGGGGTCTGCAGCATTGTGACGTATTTGCAAGCATATCATTGGAAGATTGACCATAAGAGACTACATTTGCCAAGTGTCCGCACAGTGTCCTGCGTGGAAATTGGTGCGCAAAACTCAGCTGCTGGTATTTTTCCATGGGATTCTGAGACGAAAGCATGCTTCCACGAACGGCATATTAATGAAGAGATATGTGACAAAACACCTTGAGGATTGATTCAAACAACGTTTGCCATGTTTCGGTCGATATTATGGAGTTAATTCGGAAAAGAATCTTTCAGGAAAATCTGCTATGTAACTGAGAGTCTCCTCATTGAAAACATTCGAAGTTCTTCAAAGGTAAATCATTTTATTTGATTGCTTTTCTGGTTTTTGTGAAAATGTTGCGTGCTAAATGCTACGCTAAATGGTATGCTAGCTATCAATACTCTTACACAAATGATTGATTTTCTATGGTTCAAAAGCATATTTTGAAAATCTGAGATGACAGTGTTGTTAAGACAAGGCTAAGCTTGAGAACAGGCATATTCATTTCATTTCATTTCATTTGCGATTTTTAGAAATCGTTAATGTTGCGTTATGGTAATGAGCCTGAGGGTGTAGTCACGATCCCGGATCCGGGATGGCTAAGATCAAGAGGTTAAAGCTCGTCTGGAGGGTAGTTAATACAGTGTCCAAAGAGGGGCCAGAAGTATACAGAATGGTGTCGTCTGCGTAGAGGTGGATCAGAGACTCACCAGCAGTAAGAGCGACATCACTGATGTATACAGAGAAGAGAGTCGGCCCAATAATTGAACCCTGTGGCACACCCATAGAGACTGCCAGAGGCCTGGACAGCAAGCCCTCCGATTTGACACACTGAAATCTATCTGTGGAAAACCACACAATCCTTGAGAAACCAAGAGTCTGCCCAGAGGCCTTGGCCAGGTCAGCACAAGCGATGGCCTCCGAGTTTGACACACTGAAATCTATCGATGGAGAAGTAGTTGGTGAACCAGGTAATGAGGCAATCATTTCAGAAACCAAGGCTGTTGAGTCTGCCGAGTCGAAAGCCTTGGTCTGGTCAATGAATAAGGCGGTCTAGGATCACAATTTAATGCCTCTTATCGATGGCAATCATTTGAAACCAAGGCTGTTGAGCTGAGGTGCACCCATGAACAGCTCCATGGCAATCATTTCAGAAACCAAGGCAGTCTGCCGTGAAAACCAGATTGCATAGCTGGAGAAGGTCAGAAACAAGGCTGTTGAGATTCGAAATGGTCAGGTAATCTGTTTGTTAACATTTCAGAAACCAAGGCTGTTGAGTCTCGAAGACCTTAGAAAAGGCAGGGTAGGATAGATCTGTAGCAGTTTGGGTCAAGAGTGTCTCCCTTTGAAGAGCGGGGGATGACCGCTGAGCTGCTTTCCAGTCTTTGGGAATCTGAGATGACAGTGTCTCCCCCTTTGAAGAGGGGGAAGACAGGTCAGATGAACGAAAGCTTAGTAATAGGGGTTGCAACAATTTATGAAAGAACGGTCCATATTGTCTAGCCCGGCTGATTTGTAGGGGTCCAGATTTTGCAGCTTTTTCAGAACATCAGCTAACTGGATTTGGGGACAATGGGGAGGCTTGGGCTGTGGTGGGTGTTGACCGGGGTCGGGGTAGCCACGTGGAAAGCATGGCCAGCCGTAGAAAAATGCTTATTGAAATTCTCAATTATAGTGTATTTATCGGTGGTGACAGAGTTTCCTAGCCTCAGTATAGTGGGAAGCTGGGAGGAGGTGCTCTTATTCTCCATGGACTTTACAGTGTCCCAGAACTTTTTTGAGTTTGTGTTACAGGAAGCAAATGTCTGCTTGAAAAAGCTAGCCTTGGCTTTCCTAACTGCCTGTATATTGGTTCCCAACTTCCCCAAAAAGTTGCATATCACTGGGGCTGTTCGATGCTAATGCAGATCCACTAATCCACATTATGTTTTTGTGCTGGTCAAGGGCAGTCAGGTCTGGAGTGAACCAAGGGCTATATCTGTTCCTGGTTCTAAATTTCTTGAATGGGGCATGCTTATTTAAGATGGTGAGGAAGGCACTTTTAAAGAATAACCAGGCATCCTCTACTGACGGGATGAGGTCAATATCCTTCCAGGATACCCGGGCCAGGTCAATTAGAAATGCCTGCTCGCTGAAGTGTTTTAGAGAGCGTTTGACAGTGATGAGGGGAGGTTGTTTGACCGCAAGCCCATTACGGATGCATGCAATGAGGCAGTGATCGCTGAGATCTTGGTTGAAAACAGCAGAGGTGTATTTGGAGGGCAAGTTGGTTAGGATGATACCTATGAGGGTTCCCGTGTTTACAGATTTGGGGTAGTACCTGGTGGGTTAATTGATAATTTGTGTGAGATTGAGGGCATCAAGCTTAGATTGTAGGATGGCCGGGGTTTTATGCATGTCCCAGTTTAAGTCACCTAGCAGCACGAGCTCTGAAGATTAATGGGGGGCAATAAGTTCACATATGGTGTCCAGAGCACAGCTGGAGGCAGAAGGTGGTCTTTTGCAAGCGGCAACGGTGAGAGACTTGTTTCTAGAAAGGTGGATTTTTAAAGGTAGAAGTTCAAATTGTTTGGGTACAGACCGGGATAGTAAGACAGCCTGCAGAGTTCTATCTCTGCAGTAGATTGCAACACCGCCCCCTTTGGCCATTCTATCTTGTCTGAAAATGTTGTAGTTAGGGATGGAGATTTCAAGGTTTTTGGTGGTCTTCCTAAGCCAGGATTCAGACACGGCTAAGACATCCGGTTTGGCAGAGTATGCTAAAGCAGTGAATAAAACAAACTTAGGAAGGAGGCTTCTAATGTTAACATGCATAAAACCAAGGCTTTTACGGTTACAGAAGTCAACAAATGAAATCGCCTGGGGGATAGGAGTGGAGCTTTGCACTGTAGGGCCTGGATTAACCTCTACATCACCAGAGGAACAGAGGAGGAGTAGGATAAGGGTATGGCTAAAGGCTATAAGGACTGGTCGTATAGCACGTCCAGAACAGAGAGTAAAAGGAGCAGGTTTCTGGGCTCGATAGCATAGATTCAAGGCATAATGTACAGACAAAGGTATGGTAGGATGTGAATACAGTGGAGGTAAACCTAGGCATTGAGTGATGATGAGGGAGATATTGTCTCTAGAAACATCATTTAAACCAGGTGATGTCATCGCATGTGTGGGTGGTGGGACTGAAATGTTGAATAAGGTATATTGAGCAGGGCTAGAGGCTCTACAGTGAAATAAGACAATAAACACTAACCAGAACAGCAAAGGACAAGGCATATTGACATTAAGGAGAGGCATGCTTTGCTGAGTGATCATAAGGGTCCAGTGTATTATTATTATTATTAACAAGCTTCAATTGAAAGGACCCTCCCATCAGAGGACCTACAAACTCATTGTTTTAGTGGGAGGGGCATCAGGTTTATACTGGGTGATTTATTGGGAGGGGCATCGGGTGTGGGGGTGTCCGTGGGTGGCTTTTTTAAATATATATATTTTTTATCTAATATGTGAATCCTATAAATGGAAAGGGACAATTTGGGTGCAATCAATTAGTTACATTTCTCAAAGATCAAATTACATTTCAACAAAATACTTTTGCAGAAATGCTAATCTTATCTGTTTCTAACTACAGAAACCATTTCAGAACATTCTGAGATGGTGTGGGTCATTGCTGAAGTGACATAGAACGACTCTAAATTGATCTATTATATATTTTCTGTTTTAAAACCTCAAATGGTTGTTCAAATATTCTATGCTATATTCATGTTCAATAGGGTAAAACCCTACAGTATGTTCGACAGAAATGTATTGTGAAGAACAGATATGACTGTCTGTTAGGACATATTATGATAATATTATATATATTATTTTTGAGGCCTAGTTTTACACTAATACAGTGGCATGACACTCATGGTTTACATGCCAAATCAGGCCTGCAAGTAACATTATGCTGGCTTGCAAAGTGATGTGTAATTGCTAATCCAGCCACTCACAACTTGCATTCAGAATGACTGTCAGGGTTAGGGACATTGATAAAGGAGACAACCTAAAGCCATTTTAACTGGAACAATCATTTCAGCAACGGGTGCAATAAATCCAATTAAAATTATTGGATTAAGCTTAGAAAAACACAGATATATATATTTTTTTAAATCAACCTGCAATAGAGCATGCTGGGAAATATGATAATGGTACAAATGTGCCATTTTAGGGTAACACCACAGTGACAAAGCTGCATTATTGTATTGAGGGTATTGAGGGTGCACAAAATATGTTTGTAGTCTGGGAAACAGAATTGTACCTCCACCTTTTGAGAGCGAGTGTGATGATTGTACCATGATATTTAAAATATTGGGTTTAAAAATGTACCATTATACTCTTTATCCACACATGTACCCTAAAAGTTACCAAACTGTACCATGTACATTATTTGGTACATTATTTGTATTTTGAGATTTTTGTACCCCAGGGAACAATACTTTACCCTAGAATAGGGAATCGTGACATCTATTCAATACATTTCTTTCAGCAATGTTCAGAACATTTCATCTCAATGAATACACCCTGTTTGTTTCAGATGCAGTGTCCACCCAGCACATCAGTATAAGAAGTCCCATAGGGGGGAAATGCCGGATGCACTAGTTGAGCAGGAGGCTGGAACTAAGAGTTGGCTCTTACCTCATACTTCTGAAGGAGTTGGCCCTTACCTTATACTTCTGAAGGAGTTGGCCCTTACCTCATACTTCTGAAGGAGTTGGCCCTTACCTCATACTTCTGAAGGAGTTGGCCCTTACCTTATACTTCTGAAGGAGTTGGTCCTTACCTCATACTTCTGAAGGGGTTGGCCCTTACCTCATACTTCTGAAGGAGTTGGCCCTTACCTCATACTTCTGAAGGAGTTGGCCCTTACCTCATACTTCTGAAGGAGTTGGCCCTTACCTTATACTTCTGAAGGAGTTGGCCCTTACCTCATACTTCTGAAGGAGTTGGCCCTTACCTCATACTTCTGAAGGAGTTGGCCCTTACCTCATACTTCTGAAGGAGTTGGTCCTTACCTCATACTTCTGAAGGGGTTGGCCCTTACCTTATACTTCTGAAGGAGTTGGTCCTTACCTCATACTTCTGAAGGAGTTGGCTCTTATCTCATACTTCTGAAGGAGTTGGCCGTTACCTTATACTTCTGACGGAGTTGGCCCTTACCTTATACTTCTGAAGGAGTTGGCCCTTACCTCATAATTCTGAAGGAGTTGGCTCTTACCTCATACTTCTGAAGGAGTTGGCCCTTACCTCATACTTCTGAAGGAGTTGGCTCTTACCTCATACTTCTGAAGGAGTTGGCCCTTACCTCATACTTCTGAAGGAGTTGGCCCTTACCTCATACTTCTGAAGGAGTTGGCCCTTACCTTATACTTCTGAAGGAGTTGGCCCTTACCTCATACTTCTGAAGGAGTTGGCCCTTACCTCATACTTCTGAAGGAGTTGGCCCTTACCTTATACTTCTGAAGGAGTTGGCCCTTACCTCATACTTCTGAAGGAGTTGGCCCTTACCTCATACTTCTGAAGGAGTTGGCCCTTACCTCATACTTCTGAAGGAGTTGGCCCTTACCTTATACTTCTGAAGGAGTTGGCCCTTACCTCATACTTCTGAAGGAGTTGGCCCTTACCTTATACTTCTGAAGGAGTTGGCTCTTACCTCATACTTCTGAAGGAGTTGGCCCTTACCTTATACTTCTGAAGGAGTTGGCCCTTACCTTATACTTCTGAAGGAGTTGGCCCTTACCTTATACTTCTGAAGGAGTTGGCCCTTACCTCATACTTCTGAAGGAGTTGGCTACCTCATACTTCTGGCCCTTACCTCATACTTCTGAAGGAGTTGGCTCTTACCTCATACTTCTGAAGGAGTTGGCCCTTACCTCATACTTCTGAAGGAGTTGGCCCTTACCTCATACTTCTGAAGGAGTTGGCCCTTACCTTATACTTCTGAAGGAGTTGGCCCTTACCTCATACTTCTGAAGGAGTTGGCCCTGAAGGAGTTACCTTATACTTCTGAAGGGGTTGGCCCTTACCTCATACTTCTGAAGGAGTTGGCCCTTACCTCATACTTCTGAAGGAGTTGGCCCTTACCTCATACTTCTGAAGGAGTTGGCCCTTACCTCATACTTCTGAAGGAGTTGGCCCTTACCTCATACTTCTGAAGGAGTTGGCTACTTCTGAACCTTACCATACTTCTGAAGGAGTTGGCCCTTACCTTATACTTCTGAAGGAGTTGGCCCTTACCTCATACTTCTGAAGGAGTTGGCCCTTACCTCATACTTCTGAAGGAGTTGGCCCTTACCTCATACTTCTGAAGGAGTTGGCCCTTACCTTATACTTCTGAAGGAGTTGGCCCTTACCTTATACTTCTGAAGGGGTTGGCCCTTACCTTATACTTCTGAAGGAGTTGGCCCTTACCTCATACTTCTGAAGGAGTTGGCCCTTACCTTATACTTTGCTTAGTTTGATTTATCACCCTGGTGAAACAGGGTCTTTAAACTGTTTAACAGCTCATTACATTTCAGTTCAATGTGTAGTTATTTATCAAATACAGAAGATATTTACATGTTTGTGGGTGGAGAGACATTCACACCATGCAGACTAAGAGTTTATGACAAGTTATTTTAATGTTCAAAGATCTTGCATGATATACGATCTGCATTTTTGTATTTGAGGGACATGTTTCTCTAAGCTCCAAACTTATTCTGGGGGGGATTGATATACTGATAATTGCCAGATGTCATTAAGCAGTTGAGTAAACTGTCACTATAAAACTGTCATTGCATATATTTGAAGTATTTTGGCAGGGACTTGGGTGGAGGATTGGACAGTAACACTTGATCCAATACATTTAAGAGTGCTTTAAATGACTCCGTCTGTGCTAGCCAAATAGTTTTATCACCACAGACAGGAGTTTGTCTGACATCCAATGCCTTGGCTCATGTCAGGATTTGTTACACGATACCAATACAGCTAACAGCCAGTTAAAATCTAAAACTAAATGTGAAAATGATAATTAATGTCACATGCTCTGGCATGGATCCACTCAACAGACGAGCTCTGCTTATTTTCCAGGTCACATATCTGGCTGCAGATCTATTACAGGGGCCAATGTCAGCAATGCCAGGACATCCTGGTCGACTAATAAGGTCAAAATAATGTGCTGGCCTGCACAAGATCTCTCTGTGGTCCACAGTATAGATTTTGAGGTCCTAACCTTTCAGCGTGCAGTGTGAAGTCAATGGAGGGCTAAATGTAATATTAATGTCATACATTTACAAGGAGAAACACTTGTATCCAATGGGCAGCTGGTGCGTTTTTCAGCAGCTTTGCAAATCTTTTTTTGGGTCAAAATAATATATTGTATATCTTTACAGATTTCAGCGAGCTTTGCTTTGTTGGCAGGTCTGCTGCCATTTGAGGCACCAGATGACTATAAACAGACTTAAATCTGATGTGGTCATTAAATGAACCAGTAACTGATCTGCTTCTTATTAGTACACTCTCAAATGTAAAGACAACACAAATTGTAAAAAACAGTCAAGGACAAGAAAAGTTAGTCCATAACAGAGAACATCGATAAAACTGTGAATCCCTTCCTTCAGCTGCAGCTGTTGGAACACAAGCGTCTGTGGGAGCAGGGGACTGGTTTTAGGCAATCCTTAGGAACAGTCAAGTGACAGCCCAATCCACCAGATGGCCTGACACCAATGATCAATGTTTCGAAGTGATACACTTGACATCCCATCACACAGTTGGACGACTATTTTAACACTAGACGTGTTGACTCAATGTTTGACTCAATTTGAATCAAATAAAAAAATATGAATCATGACCCTCTCTATCATTGATTTTTCCTAAATAAGTATATTTAAGGCACCAAAAGCTCAAATAAAATGTTGCATCTTTTTTGTTGTTGTTTATGTTTTTGTATTAAGGTCCATTAATATTAGTATTTTTAAAAAGTTAAAATAAAAACGTTAAGAAAATCATGAAAATGTATGTTTGGCGGGGCAGCTTAGATACTCGACATATGCTAGAAACGCCGTTCCAACTTCACAACGTGCGGAATGGTCTGGATCGAGTTGCTTGTACACAACATTTGATATCTGCTAAACTTTTTACGTTATTTCACTTTTCTCACTCCATCCGTTAACATGGGATTTGACACGATTCTACTGCGCCCTATTATGACGTCATCACTTCCAACTGACATTCTGTGTGTAAGTGAAATCATCAGCTAATAATTCCACTTTCAACCACTTAGACAAAAAAAAAAAAGCTTTGTCTACTTGTCTGCTACTCAAATATGGCATTTGGACAAACAATAACATTCGGATCAAAAGTTACAGCAGTTTAAGTAACCGAATCAACATCATTTTCTGTAACATTTTGGCAAACAACATCCGTTTTGACCACTGGCGCAACAAGTTAGACAATTAGTTAGAGCGTATGGAATATTCGTCTACTTCTCTGCTATTCATAGCTGTTCCCACAATCAAAATATTCAACACTGAATTTACGGTACAGCTGTTTTTGTAACTGCATTACCACATGTTTTTGAAACTTTCCCAAACAGCTGCTGTTTTGACCACGAACACTATTACATACCACACCTTTACAACTCCTGACAACAACCACACAACTGCTTACCTTATCTAGTGACAACAACCACACAATTACATACCACGACTACACAACTTCTGACCACACAACTTCTAATCACACATTTAACTACTGACTATATCCACACAACTACTGACCACATAACTACTGAACCACATAACTAATAATAATAATAATAATAATATATGCCATTTAGCTGACGCTTTTATCCAAAGCGACTTACAGTCATGTGTGCATACATTCTACGTATGGGTGGTCCCGGGAATCGAACCCACTACCCTGGCGTAACTACTGACCACAACTTCTGACCTCAACCGCACAACTTCTGACCACATCTAGTATCCACAACCACACGACCTCTGACAGCAACCACACAACTGCTTAACATATCTAGTGACAACAACCACACAATTGCTTAACATATCTAGTGACAACAACCACACAACTGCTTAACATATCTAGTGACAACAACCACACAATTGCTTAACACAAACTACACAACTTCTGATCACACATTTAACTACTGACCGTATCCACACAACTCCTGACCTCAACTACACAATTACATACCTCAACCATAAAACAATCAAACACACAACGACATCTATCTGAGATATGAAAGAAACAACTAAGAGTGTTGTCTCATCAAATATTAGAAATCAACACGTGTCTGGTAACAATTGTTTTTCAAGTTTCTTGTTACCTTAATGGGGTAGGGTTAGGGTTAGCTAACCCTTAATGAGCAATACATTATACATGTTACCTTAATGGGTTAGGGTTAGGGTAGCTAACCCTTAATGAGCAATACATTATACATGTTACCTTAATGGGTTAGGGTTAGGGTTAGCTAACCCAGCAATACATTATACTTGTTACCTTAATGGGGTAGGGTTAGGGTTAGCTAACCCTTAATGAGCAATACATTATACATGTTACCTTAATGGGGTAGGGTTAGGGTTAGCTAACCCTTAATGAGCAATACATTATACATGTTACTAATGAGCAATACATTATACATGTTACCTTAATGGGGTAGGGTTAGGGTTAGCTAACCCTTAATGAGCAATACATTATACATGTTACCTTAATGTATTTAAATAAGTACATTGTTTAACAGCAGTATCATATTGCAGCATATACTCTTGGCAAACACTTGCATTTTCATATCAGAACATCAGGATATATATAGCAATTGACATTAAATTGATCCACAAGGTCTGCAATGAGAGGTGACTGTATAGTTCCCTTAAGGAAAAGCACCTTTAGTAAACCCGTTTTCTCTGTGAGAGCTTCCCATGTCTGGAATACACTGCCATCAGACACACATAACTGCATCACATATCACACTTTCACAAAATGCATGAAGACATGGCTAAAGGTCAATCAGATTTGTGAACATGGTCCCTAGCTGTGTGTTGCTGGATGTTGGCTGTTGTCTGTAGCTTGTGAGGTGTGGAAACACTTTGCTTTAATGGATTTTGTTTTGTTGCTTTTTGTTCTATGTTGCTCTGTCTGTATGCTATGTCTTGCTTGTCCTATGTTGCTCTGTCTGTATGCTATGTCTTGCTTGTCCTATGTTGCTCTGTCTGTATGCTATGTCTTGCTTGTCCTATGTTGCTCTGTCTGTATGCTACGTCTTGCTTGTTCTATGTTGCTCTCTCTGCATGCCTGCATGCTATGTCTTGCTTGTTCTATGTTGCTCTGTCTGCATGCTACGTCTTGCTTGTTCTATGTTGCTCTGTCTGTATGCTACGTCTTGCTTGTTCTATGTTGCTCTGTCTGCATGCTACGTCTTGCTTGTTCTATGTTGCTCTGTCTGTATGCTACGTCTTGCTTGTTATATGTTGCTCTGTCTGTATGCTATGTCTTGCTTGTTCTATGTTGCTCTGTCTGTATGCTACGTCTTGCTTGTCCTATGTTGCTCTGTCTGTATGCTACGTCTTGCTTGTTCTATGTTGCTCTGTCTGTATGCTATGTCTTGCTTGTCCTATGTTGATCTGTCTGTATGCTACGTCTTGCTTGTTCTATGTTGCTCTGTCTGTATGCTATGTCTTGCTTGTCCTATGTTGCTCTGTCTGTATGCTATGTCTTGCTTGTTCTATGTTGCTCTGTCTGTATGCTATGTCTTGCTTGTCCTATGTTGCTCTGTCTGCATGCTATGTCTTGCTTGTCCTATGTTGCTCTGTCTGCATGCTATGTCTTGCTTGTCCTATGTTGCTCTGTCTGTATGCTATGTCTTGCTTGTTCTATGTTGCTCTGTCTGTATGCTACGTGTTGCTTGTTCTATGTTGCTCTGTCTGCATGCTAGGTCTTGCTTGTCCGATGTTGTTCTGTGTGTGCTCACTGCTCATTGATTGTCTGTATTGTAATTGTTTTTAATAACCTGCCCAGGGACTGCAGTTGAAAATTAACTGGCTGGCTAAAACCGGCACTTTTACTGAAACATTGATAAATGTGCACTGTCCCTGAAAAAATAAAATAAAATAAAATATTACTGTAATATGATGAGATCTGTTATGAATATGTCATCATAGTTGATACATCCCCAACAGTAACAATGTCTTCCACCAGCAGTGGAGGTAGATCGCCCCTGTTGAGCTGAGCAGGGTGCTGCTTGCCTTCTAAAGTACGTTGGTAATGCCCCTGAGGTTCTAGCGATATTACAACATGATGTATGTTAGCTAGCCACATTGTCATGCACATCAGGCCTACAACATTGTTTTATTCATACATTTTTGTGTATATGGCGACATCTAGTGGATTGAAGTGCCAAGCAGGCATGTGCAACAACAAGTAGTAGTTAATGGTGAATTCAACAATAATGCATAATGGATAATGGCCTCCGTGTTGGTCTCGGTCATCTGTCTGAAAAGTAATGGATAATGGCCTCCGTGTTGGTCTCGGTCATCTGTCTGAAAAGTAATGGATAATGGCCTCCGTGTTGGTCTCGGTCATCTGTCTGAAAAGTAATGGATAATGGCCTCCGTGTTGGTCTCGGTCATCTGTCTGAAAAGTAATGGATAATGGCCTCCGTGTTGGTCTCGGTCATCTGTCTGAAAAGTAATGGATAATGGCCTCCGTGTTGGTCTCGGAAATGCAATGTTGTAAAAAGTACCCAATTATCATACTTGAGTAAAAGTAAAGGTACCTTTTAATAGAAAACGACTCAAGTAAAAGGGAAAGTCACCCAGTAAAATACAGCTAGTCTAAAATTATTTGGTTTTAAATATACCGAAGTATCAAAAGTAAAGGCAATTGATAAAATATACTATTAAAAGTAAAAGTATAAATCATTTCACATTGGGGCAGCAGGGTAGCCTAGCGGTTAGAGTGTTGGACTAGGACCCAAAAGGTTGCAAGTTCAAATCCCTGAGCTGACAAAGTACAAATCTGTTGTTCTACCCCTGAACAGGCAGTTAACCCACTATGGAAATGCCAGAAATGTAATGTTCTTCTTGGTGCCATCAAACTGAATGAAGAGGATAATAATGAAAATATGGGTAATACTATCATGTTACTCTGATTACAAAAAAAAGATATATAGTCTTATTGTCTATGCTGTTACGGAAAGAGTATGGCATGTAGGCCAATGCATGTACTGTAAATTTGCATAAGCACCCCACAGAAAATGTTTTAAGACTGCAATTAAGCAGAAGGCAGTTGGCTGTAAAATCCTTAAGGAGCAGGCAACAGTGCAACAATGACTTAAAAATGTTTGCCTGTACTAAATACTAAAGTTATAAATTATCTGTACCATTTAACATGCAATCACTTCCCCCATTTACACAGATCTCGCATAAACAGTCGTGTGACTTCGTTGGTTACCATAGCAACGTTCACGCAAACTGGTCAATCGGCCCTTGTTGTTCAGTCAGCTTTACACAACAGTGCCACAATTGCAATTTGACAGGTAAGGAGTCACAAACAAATCGGAACCATAACATATGTTATATAGACGTGCTTAGGGAGCATACAATTGATATGTAGCTATGTAGAAACATTTTATGAGCCAGGTCGCTAGCTAATGTTAGAGTTGCAAAAATTCGAATCTGGTATCAGGATAAATATAACAATGAGTCACCGATTTTATACTATGTATTTTTTGTTAGCTAAGTAATAAATGGCAAATGCAACTTTCGTATATACGGGCTCTCTGTAATACCACGCAGGGCAGAACAGAGAACTGACAGGATGTATGTAAACAGTGTTCTTATACTGTGACGGACATAGGCCAACCCGTCTGTTGGCCTATCACAGTAGAGACTGGGCGTGGTTTAAACTTGCCCAGCCTATCGCAGGCGCTCAGGTGGGTCCCCGCCTCTTGGCGCTTCTTGGAGTCCTCCCTACTGTTCTGGTATCACCCCCTAGTTATAACAGTTTCTCAGTTCCTGCTATTGTGTTGTTCAGTATTTTTCCATCTCAGTTAAACCTCGTGATGACCACCCCTCCCTATCACAACTTTGTAAGATACAGCAAGTCACATCATGTGCTCAATATGGTTACATACAAACACAAGGACAAAGCATCTGCTGGGCTGTTATCTACAGTTTTGCAACATGCAGGTCACACCATGTTACTCAGTTCTTGTCACACACAAACAGGCAAGTAGCAAGCAGTTGTTTAATCTCATAATGATTACTCCAGTGCACAAATGTAGACACCTCACACAACCAACATCAGATCATATTTAATCATATATATGGTAATGGCTATAATGTAAAACACAGAATCCAACACTAACTATCAGACATTGTTTGCCAAATTAGCTAGCTAGCTTCGAAGAACAAAACTTGAGAAACATTTATTTTCGGTGAAAGTGACATGAGGTCTGATATCACTAATACCATGTAGGTTAAGTACTATTAATTCAAAATGAGGCATCATTTTTGAAGTGTTATGTAATGGATGGCAATAGATTGGTTGAATGAAAGTTATAAATATTTGTTAAGAGCTAATTAGCTAAAATGTTGATGGGCAGCGGCCATTTTGTCCATGTCACATGACCAGCCATCCAAGTCTTAGTGAACTGGCATTAGTAAATCAGGAAGAGGTCCTTTTTCAATGGCAGTTTAAAATATGTTTTCTATAAACACTGGGATCATTAGAGATACTAATAGATACCGTTGACCATTCTATATAAATCAGTTGTTGATGCTGTATATAGATTGTATTGACTGTATTGACTGTATGTTTGTTTACTCCATGTGTAACTCTGTGTTGTGTCACACTGCTACGCTTTATCTTGGCCAGGTCGCAGTTGCAAATGAGAACTTGTTCTCAACTAGCCTACCTGGTTAAATAAAGGTGTTCTCAACTAGCCTACCTGGTTAAATAAAGGTGTTCTCAACTAGCCTACCTGGTTAAATAAAGGTGTTCTCAACTAGCCTACCTGGTTAAATAAAGGTGTTCTCAACTAGCCTACCTGGTTAAATAAAGGTGTTCTCAACTAGCCTACCTGGTTAAATAAAGGTGTTCTCAACTAGCCTACCTGGTTAAATAAAGGTGTTCTCAACTAGCCTACCTGGTTAAATAAAGGTGTTCTCAACTAGCCTACCTGGTTAAATAAAGGTGTTCTCAACTAGCCTACCTGGTTAAATAAAGGTGTTCTCAACTAGCCTACCTGGTTAAATAAAGGTGTTCTCAACTAGCTTACCTGGTTAAATAAAGGTGTTCTCAACTAGCCTACCTGGTTAAATAAAGGTGTTCTCAACTAGCCTACCTGGTTAAATAAAGGTGTTCTCAACTAGCCTACCTGGTTAAATAAAGGTGTTCTCAACTGGCCTACCTGGTTAAATAAAGGTGTTCTCAACTAGCCTACCTGGTTAAATAAAGGTGTTCTCAACTAGCCTACCTGGTTAAATAAAGGTGTTCTCAACTAGCCTACCTGGTTAAATAAAGGTGTTCTCAACTAGCCTACCTGGTTAAATAAAGGTGTTCTCAACTAGCCTACCTGGTTAAATAAAGGTGTTCTCAACTAGCCTACCTGGTTAAATAAAGGTGTTCTCAACTAGCCTACCTGGTTAAATAAAGGTGTTCTCAACTAGCCTACCTGGTTAAATAAAGGTGTTCTCAACTAGCCTACCTGGTTAAATAAAGGTGTTCTCAACTAGCCTACCTGGTTAAATAAAGGTGTTCTCAACTAGCCTACCTGGTTAAATAAAGGTGTTCTCAACTGGCCTACCTGGTTAAATAAAGGTGTTCTCAACTAGCCTACCTGGTTAAATAAAGGTGTTCTCAACTAGCCTACCTGGTTAAATAAAGGTGTTCTCAACTAGCCTACCTGGTTAAATAAAGGTGTTCTCAACTAGCCTACCTGGTTAAATAAAGGTGTTCTCAACTAGCCTACCTGGTTAAATAAAGGTGTTCTCAACTAGCCTACCCTGTTCTCAACTAGCCTACCTGGTTAAATAAAGGTGTTCTCAACTAGCCTACCTGGTTAAATAAAGGTGTTCTCAACTAGCCTACCTGGTTAAATAAAGGTGTTCTCAACTAGCCTACCTGGTTAAATAAAGGTGTTCTCAACTAGCCTACCTGGTTAAATAAAGGTGTTCTCAACTAGCCTACCTGGTTAAATAAAGGTGTTCTCAACTAGCCTACCTGGTTAAATAAAGGTGTTCTCAACTAGCCTACCTGGTTAAATAAAGGTGTTCTCAACTAGCCTACCTGGTTAAATAAAGGTGTTCTCAACTAGCCTACCTGGTTAAATAAAGGTGTTCTCAACTAGCCTACCTGGTTAAATAAAGGTGTTCTCAACTAGCCTACCTGGTTAAATAAAGGTGTTCTCACCTAGCCTACCTGGTTAAATAAAGGTGTTCTCAACTAGCCTACCTGGTTAAATAAAGGTGTTCTCAACTAGCCTACCTGGTTAAATAAAGGTGTTCTCAACTAGCCTACCTGGTTAAATAAAGGTGTTCTCAACTAGCCTACCTGGTTAAATAAAGGTGTTCTCAACTAGCCTACCTGGTTAAATAAAGGTGTTCTCAACTAGCCTACCTGGTTAAATAAAGGTGTTCTCAACTGGCCTACCTGGTTAAATAAAGGTGTTCTCAACTAGCCTACCTGGTTAAATAAAGGTGTTCTCAACTAGCCTACCTGGTTAAATAAAGGTGTTCTCAACTAGCCTACCTGGTTAAATAAAGGTGTTCTCACCTAGCCTACCTGGTTAAATAAAGGTGTTCTCAACTAGCCTACCTGGTTAAATAAAGGTGTTCTCAACTAGCCTACCTGGTTAAATAAAGGTGTTCTCAACTAGCCTACCTGGTTAAATAAAGGTGTTCTCAACTAGCCTACCTGGTTAAATAAAGGTGTTCTCAACTAGCCTACCTGGTTAAATAAAGGTGTTCTCAACTAGCCTACCTGGTTAAATAAAGGTGTTCTCAACTAGCCTACCTGGTTAAATAAAGGTGGAATAAAACACTTAAAAAGTAGTGATGGTTAAATACATGCAGGCAAATTAACATGTAATAGCAAAACTATTTTGTCTTGGAAGTCACATTAGTAGATGTTCAGTGCACGAGAGAAACTTACATTTTAGTCATGTTATTGTGTCATTGCAGCATCATTTTGTCCACAACTCTTTTGTTTAAAGGTGAGTATCTAAAAATCTATGTAGGCTAAATCTGAAATGATATATTTGAGGCATTATTCTGATTGTCTATATTCCAATGTGAGAATACTCACATTTTATACCCCCCACCCCCACTTCTCAACACATCACCTCACTATACACCATACTAATGTAACACACATGTAACACACATGTAACACACATGTAACACATGACTTGATTTCCCTAACGAAAAAGACACACAACAGCGCTTTGTCACTGATGAGGCATTTGTTGACATTATTCCCTGCTTCTCTCTCAGGTAAACGAGGCAGTGCTACACCTGGCTACCTACCCAACCCTGCAACGTGAGTATCTCCGCTCCTTACTTCTTGGAGTACCACTCCATTTACCGACACACAACTGGGCTAAAGTACTATTTTAAATAATTCCATACTTTAATGGACCAATAGTATAGTCCCATGTACTGTACCTGTTATGTCTTTGCTCATTCCAGTTTGAAAAGTCCAGTATTGTCTTTCTCCTTCCTAACATACCATTCTGCAGAAAGTGTCCTACGTCTTGTGTAAGTCAGCAAGATCTGTTCTTGTATTTCATTGTGTAAGGTGGTCAGGATTTCGTTTTATGCCATTATCTTAAAGCTGCAGTCGGCCCATTTTTGAATATATACAACCATTGATTCTTGACACATGGTTAAAACCCTCAATTATTTAGAGAAAGTTGACAGTTACTGAATGGCCTGATTATCAAAACACTAAATGAACGTTTCTTGTCTTTCCCCCCATGTTTCTTACATGTTGGGAAAATGCACTGCCTTGTGTACAGAACATACAATATGTTACAAAGAGAGTGGAGGCCAGAGGCTTAAAACCACTAGTTTGATACACTATTCATACACTCTGCTAGACCAGTCCAGTGAACCTTTTATGACTTATGCCTGGACTTCCGGGTTGGAGCGAGCGGTCGCATTCGCACTTCGGTCCGCAGGTAGTATTACTTTTCATTACTTTTCATTACATTTCATTATAGTACAACGGTTTGATTTGTCTAATCTTAGCAATTTCTTCTTAGCTAGCTACATAGCCGTCTTTGTATAAAAGATAATTGCGTAATTATCGTATTTCGTCGTCCTAACGTAGTCTACTGCCCAGCAGCTAGCCAGCTAGCTAACGTCCACCGTCTACCGAATAGCAGCACTGTAGAAACTATTACACTCAACTGAACGACTTGATTAGTGTAGTGTTAGCTAGCTACATAGTTGTCTTTGCTGTCTTCGTATCCAAGATAATTGTGTAGTTTAGAGTGTGTAGTCTTAGAGTGATTATCTTAATTTACCGAGGTTAGCTAGCCAGCTATTTGTCGTCCTTAACGTAGGAGACACTGCTAGCTAGCCAACAGCTAGCCAACGTCTACCGAATATAACTTCCCACTCAACAACCCGGTCGCATTCCGCTTCGCTCCACAGGTAGTATCACATTTTCATTTCATTTCATTACAGCACAACGGTTTGATTTGTTTGATCGTAGCTAGCTACATAGCTAGCTACATAGCCGTCTTTGTATCAAAGATAATTGTGTAGTCTAGAGCGATTTTCTAGGTTAGCTAGCCAGCTATTGTCGTTCTTTTAACGCAACGTAACGTAATCAACACTGCGAGCTAGCCAGCTAGCCCCCGAATAGCTGCACTGTAGAAACTATTACACTCAACAGAACGACTTGATTAGTGTAGTGTCAACAACGCAGCCACTGCCAGCTAGCCTACTTCAGCAGTACTGTATCATTTTAATCATTTTAGTCAATAAGATTCTTGCTACGTAAGCTTAACTTTCTGAACATTCGAGACGTGTAGTCCACTTGTCATTCCAATCTCCTTGCATTAGCGTAGCCTCTTCTGTAGCCTGTCAACTATGTGTCTGTCTATCCCTGTTCTCTCCTCTCTGCACAGACCATACAAACGCTCCACACCGCGTGGCCGCGGCCAGCCTAATCTGGTGGTCCCAGCGCACGACCCACGTGGAGTTCCAGGTCTCCGGTAGCCTCTGGAACTGCCGATCTGCGGCCAACAAGGCAGAGTTCATCTCAGCCTATGCCTCCCTCCAGTCCCTCGACTTCTTGGCACTGACGGAAACATGGATCACCACAGATAACACTGCTACTCCTACTGCTCTCTCTTCGTCCGCCCACGTGTTCTCGCACACCCCGAGAGCTTCTGGTCAGCGGGGTGGTGGCACCGGGATCCTCATCTCTCCCAAGTGGTCATTCTCTCTTTCTCCCCTTACCCATCTGTCTATCGCCTCCTTTGAATTCCATGCTGTCACAGTTACCAGCCCTTTCAAGCTTAACATCCTTATCATTTATCGCCCTCCAGGTTCCCTCGGAGAGTTCATCAATGAGCTTGATGCCTTGATAAGCTCCTTTCCTGAGGACGGCTCACCTCTCACAGTTCTGGGCGACTTTAACCTCCCCACGTCTACCTTTGACTCATTCCTCTCTGCCTCCTTCTTTTCACTCCTCTCCTCTTTTGACCTCACCCTCTCACCTTCCCCCTACTCACAAGGCAGGCAATACGCTCGACCTCATCTTTACTATATGCTGTTCTTCCACTAACCTCATTGCAACTCCCCTCCAGGTCTCCGACCACTACCTTGTATCCTTTTCCCTCTCGCTCTCATCCAACACTTCCCACACTGCCCCTACTCGGATGGTATCGCGCCGTCCCAACCTTCGCTCTCTCTCCCCCGCTACTCTCTCCTCTTCCATCCTGCTCAAACCTTCTCCATCCTATCTCCTGATTCTGCCTCCTCAACCCTCCTCTCCTCCCTTTCTGCATCCTTTGACTCTCTATGTCCCCTATCCTCCAGGCCGGCTCGGTCCTCCCCTCCCGCTCCGTGGCTCGACGACTCATTGCGAGCTCACAGAACAGGGCTCCGGGCAGCCGAGCGGAAATGGAGGAAAACTCGCCTCCCTGCGGACCTGGCATCCTTTCACTCCCTCCTCTCTACATTTTCCTCCTCTGTCTCTGCTGCTAAAGCCACTTTCTACCACTCTAAATTCCAAGCATCTGCCTCTAACCCTAGGAAGCTCTTTGCCACCTTCTCCTCCCTCCTGAATCCTCCTCCCCCTCCCCCCCTCGTCCCTCTCTGCAGATGACTTTGTCAACCATTTTGAAAAGAAGGTCGACGACATCCGATCCTCGTTTGCTAAGTCAAACGACACCGCTGGTTCTGCTCACACTGCCCTACCCTGTGCTCTGACCTCCTTCTCCCCTCTCTCTCCAGATGAAATCTCGCGTCTTGTGACGGCCGGCCGCCCAACAGACCCTATCCCCTCCTCTCTTCTCCAGACCATTTCCGGAGACCTTCTCCCTTACCTCACCTCGCTCATCAACTCATCCCTGACCGCTGGCTACGTCCCTTCCGTCTTCAAGAGAGCGAGAGTTGCACCCCTTCTGAAAAAACCTACACTCGATCCCTCCGATGTCAACAACTACAGACCAGTATCCCTTCTTTCTTTTCTCTCCAAAACTCTTGAACGTGCCGTCCTTGGCCAGCTCTCCTGCTATCTCTCTCAGAATGACCTTCTTGATCCAAATCAGTCAGCTTTCAAGACTAGTCATTCAACTGAGACTGCTCTTCTCTGTATCACAGAGGCGCTCCGCACCGCTAAAGCTAACTCTCTCTCCTCTGCTCTCATCCTTCTAGACCTAATCGGCTGCCTTCGATACTGTGAACCATCAGATCCTCCTCTCCACCCTCTCCGAGTTGGGCATCTCCGGCGCGGCCCACACTTGGATTGTGTCCTACCTGACAGGTCGCTCCTACCAGGTGGCGTGGCGAGAATCTGTCTCCTCACCACGCGCTCTCACCACTGGTGTCCCCAGGGCTCTGTTCTAGGCCCTCTCCTATTCTCGCTATACACCAAGTCACTTGGCTCTGTCATAACCTCACATGGTCTCTCCTATCATTGCTATGCAGACGACACACAATTAATCTTCTCCTTTCCCCTTCTGATGACCAGGTGGCGAATCGCATCTCTGCATGTCTGGCAGACATATCAGTGTGGATGACGGATCACCACCTCAAGCTGAACCTCGGCAAGACGGAGCTGCTCTTCCTCCCGGGAAGGACTGCCCATTCCATGATCTCGCCATCACGGTTGACAACTCCATTGTGTCCTCCTCCCAGAGCGCTAAGAACCTTGGCGTGATCCTGTACAACACCCTGTCTTTCTCAACTAACATCAAGGCGGTGGCCCGTTCCTGTAGGTTCATGCTCTACAACATCCACAGAGTACGACCCTGCCTCACATAGGAAGCGGCGCAGGTCCTAATCCAGGCACTTGTCATCTCCCGTCTGGATTACTGCAACTCGCTGTTGGCTGGGCTCCCTGCCTGTGCCATTAAACCCCTACAACTCATCCAGAACGCCGCAGCCCGTCTGGTGTTCAACCTTCCCAAGTTCTCTCACGTCACCCCGCTCCTCCGCTCTCTCCACTGGCTTCCAGTTGAAGCTCACATCCGCTACAAGACCATGGTGCTTGCCTACGGAGCTGTGAGGGGAACGGCACCTCAGTACCTCCAGGCTCTGATCAGGCCCTACACCCAAACAAGGGCACTGTTCATCCACCTCTGGCCTGCTCGCCTCCCTACCACTGAGGAAGTACAGTTCCCGCTCAGCCCAGTCAAAACTGTTCGCTGCTCTGGCCCCCAATGGTGGAACAAACTCCCTCACGACGCCAGGACAGCGGAGTCAATCACCACCTTCCGGAGACACCTGAAACCCCACCTCTTTAAGGAATACCTAGGATAGGATAAGTAATCCTTCTCACCCCCCTAAATGATTTAGATGCACTATTGTAAAGTGGCTGTTCCACTGGATGTCATAAGGTGAATGCACCAATTTGTAAGTCGCTCTGGATAAGAGCGTCTGCTAAATGACTTAAATGTAAAAATGTAAATGTAATGACTTTGTGTCATAAAAGTGGGAGGGTCTTCAGTCCGGGGTCCCCGCCTCAGAGGGCCACCTAAGTGGGCCAAGACTGAGGTGGAGCGCGGTCCACGCCCCCACCTGAGCCGCCGCCGTAAGAAGGCCCACCCTGTCACACCCTGGCCATAGAGAGGCTAGGGTGGGCTTTCTGTGTTCCTTTTTCTATTTCTTTGTTTCTTTGTTTTGGGCCGGGTATGGTTCTCAATCAGGGACAGCTGTCTATCGTTGTCTCTGATTGAGAACCATACTTAGGTAGCTCTTGCCCACATGGGTTTTGTGGGTAGTTGCTTTCTGGTTTGCACTTGACGGAGCTGTTTCGGTTGTTCTTTTTGTTACTTTGTATTTAGTGTTCTGTTCTATTTAATAAATGACGAACACTTTGGTCCTCACCTTCTTCCACCAACAGCCGTTACAGTATGTATGTATGCATGTGTCTATAGACAATAGATCTAGCTGGTCTGTCATAATTTAATAGAGATGGTAGATCTAGCTGGTCTGTCATAATATAATAGAGACAGTAGATCTAGCTGGTCTGTCATAATATAATAGAGATGGTAGATCTAGCTGGTCTGTCATAATATAATAGAGACAGTAGATCTTGCTGGTCTGTCATAATTTAATTGAGATGGTAGATCTAGCTGGTCTGTCATAATATAATAGAGATGGTAGATCTAGCTGGTCTGTCATAATATAATAGAGACAGTAGATCTAGCTGGTCTGTCATAATATAATAGAGATGGTAGATCTAGCTGGTCTGTCATAATATAATAGAGACAGTAGATCAAGCTGGTCTGTCATAATATAATAGAGACTGGTAGATCTAGCTCGTCTGTCATAATATAATAGAGACAGTAGATCTAGCTGGTCTGTCATAATATAATAGAGACAATAGATTGAGCAGTAATGTGATAATATAATAGAAACAGTAGATCTAGCTGGTCTGTCATAATATAATAGAGCCAGTAGATCTAGCTGGTCTGTCATAATATAATAGGTCCAGTAGATATAGCTGGTCTGTCATAATATAATAGAGACAATAAATATAGCTGGTCTGTCATAATATAATAGAGACAATAGATCTAGCTGGTCTGTCATAATATAATAAAGACAGTTCGAGCTGGTCTGTTATAATATAATAGAGACAGTAGATCTAGCTGGTCTGTCATAATATTATATAAAGACAATAGATCTAGCTGGTCTGTCATAATGTAATAGAGACAGTAGAACTAGCTGGTCTGTCATAATATAATAGAGATGGTAGATCTAGCTGGTCTGTCATAATATAATAGAGACAGTAGATCTAGCTGGTCTGTCATAATTTAATTGAGACAATAGATCTAGCTGGTCTGTCATAATATAATAGAGACAGTAGATCTAGCTGGTCTGTCAGAATATAATAGAGATAGAGATAGATCGAGCAGTAATGTGATAATATAATAGAAACAGTAGATCTAGCTGGTCTGTCATAATATAATAGAGCCAGTAGATCTAGCTGGTCTGTCATAATATAATAGGTCCAGTAGATATAGCTGGTCTGTCATAATATAATAGAGACAGTAGATCTAGCTGGTCTGTCATATTATAGAGACAGTAGATCTAGCTGGTCTGTCATAGTATAATAAAGACAGTAGATCTAGCTGGTCTGTCATGGTATAATAAAGACAGTAGATCTAGCTGGTCTGTCATAGTATAATAAAGACAGTAGATCTAGCTGGTCTGTCATAATATAATAGAGATGGTAGATCTAGCTGGTCTGTCGTAATATAATAGAGACAGTAGATCTAGCTGGTCTGTCATAATATAATAGAGACAGTAGATCTAGCTGGTCTGTCATAATATAATAGAGACAGTAGATCTAGCTGGTCTGTCATAATATAATAGAGATGGTAGATCTAGCTGGTCTGTCGTAATATAATAGTGACAGTAGATCTAGCTGGTCTGTCATAATATAATAGAGACAGTAGATCTAGCTGGTCTGTCATAATATAATAGAGACAGTAGATCTAGCTGGTCTGTCATAATATAATAGAGACAGTAGATCTAGCTGGTCTGTCATAATATAATAGAGACAGTAGATCTAGCTGGTCTGTCATAATATAATAGAGATGGTAGATCTAGCTGGTCTGTCGTAACATAATAGAGACAGTAGATCTAGCTGGTCTGTCATAATATAATAGAGACAGTAGATCTAGCTGGTCTGTCATAATATAATAGAGACAGTAGATCTAGCTGGTCTGTCATAATTTAATAGAGACAATAGATCTAGCTGGTCTGTCATAATATAATAGAGACAGTAGATCTAGCTGGTCTGTCATGGTATAATAAAGACAGTAGATCTAGCTGGTCTGTCATAGTATAATAAAGACAGATCTAGCTGGTCTGTCATAATATAAAGAGACAATAGATCTAGCTGGTCTGTCATAATGTAATGGAGACAGTAGATCTAGCTGGTCTGTCATAATATAAAGAGACAATAGATCTAGCTGGTCTGTCATAATGTAATAGAGTCAAAAGATCTAGCTGGGCTGTCATAATATAATATAGCCAGTAGATCTAGCAGGTCTGTCATAATATAATAGAGACAGTAGATCTAGCTGGTCTGTCATAATATAATAGAGACAGTAGATCTAGCTGGTCTGTCATAATATAATAGAGACAGTAGATCTAGCTGGTCTGTCATAATATAATAGAGACAGTAGATCTAGCTGGTCTGTCATAATATAATAGAGACAGTAGATCTAGCTGGTCTGTCAAAATATAATAGAGACAGTAGATCTAGCTGGTCTGTCATATTATAGAGACAGTAGATCTAGCTGGTCTGTCATATTATAGAGACAGTAGATCTAGCTGGTCTGTCATTGTATAATAAAGACAGTAGATCTAGCAGGTCTGTCATAATATAATAGATCCAGTAGATCTAGCTGGTCTGTCATAATATAATAGAGACAGTAGATCTAGCTGATCTGTCATAATATAATAGAGACAGTAGATCTAGCTGGTCTACCATAATATAGTTGTGACAGTAGATCTAGCTGGTCTGTCATAATATAATAGAGACAAAAGATCTAGCTTGTCTGTCATAATATAATAGATCCAGTAGATCTAGCAGGTCTGTCATAATATAATAGATCCAGTAGATCTAGCTGGTCTGTCATAATATAATAGAGACAGTAGATCTAGCTGGTCTGTCATAATATAATAGAGCCAGTAGATCTAGCTGGTCTGTCATAATATAATAGGTCCAGTAGATATAGCTGGTCTGTCATAATATAATAGAGACAATAAATATAGCTGGTCTGTCATAATATAATAAAGACAGTTCTAGCTGGTTTGTTATAATATAATAGAGACAGTAGATCTAGCTGGTCTGTCATAATATAATAGAGATGGTAGATCTAGCTGGTCTGTCATAATATAATAGAGACAGTAGATCTAGCTGGTCTGTCATAATATAATAGAGTCAGTAGATCTAGCTGGTCTGTCATAATATAATAGAGACAGTAGATCTAGCTGGTCTGTCATAATATAATAGAGACAGTAGATCTAGCTGGTCTGTCATAATATAATAGAGATGGTAGATCTAGCTGGTCTGTCGTAATATAATAGAGACAGTAGATCTAGCTGGTCTGTCATAATATAATAGAGACAGTAGATCTAGCTGGTCTGTCATAATATAATAGAGACAGTAGATCTAGCTGGTCTGTCATAATATAATAGAGACAGTAGATCTAGCTGGTCTGTCATAATATAATAGAGACAGTAGATCTAGCTGGTCTGTCATAATATAATAGAGACAGTAGATCTAGCTGGTCTGTCATAATTTAATAGAGACAATAGATCTAGCTGGTCTGTCATAATATAATAGAGACAGTAGATCTAGCTGGTCTGTCATGGTATAATAAAGACAGTAGATCTAGCTGGTCTGTCATAGTATAATAAAGACAGATCTAGCTGGTCTGTCATAATATAAAGAGACAATAGATCTAGCTGGTCTGTCATAATGTAATGGAGACAGTAGATCTAACTGGTCTGTCATAATATAAAGAGACAATAGATCTAGCTGGTCTGTCATAATGTAATAGAGTCAAAAGATCTAGCTGGGCTGTCATAATATAATATAGCCAGTAGATCTAGCAGGTCTGTCATAATATAATAGAGACAGTAGATCTAGCTGGTCTGTCATAATATAATAGAGACAGTAGATCTAGCTGGTCTGTCAAAATATAATAGACAGTAGATCTAGCTGGTCTGTTATAATATAATATAGACAGTAGATCTACCTGGTCTGTCATAATATAATAGAGACACTAGATCTAGCTGGTCTGTCATAATATAATAGAGATAGTAGATCGAGCTGGTCTGTCATAATACAATAGAGACAGTAGATCTAGCTGGTCTGTCATAATATAATAGAGACAGTAGATCTAGCGGGTCTGTTATAATATAATAGAGACAGTAGATCTAGATGGTCTGTCATATTATAATAGAGACAATAGATCTAGCTGGTCTGTCAAAATATAATAGACAGTAGATCTAGCTGGTCTGTCATATTATAGAGACAGTAGATCTAGCTGGTCTGTCATATTATAGAGACAGTAGATCTAGCTGGTCTGTCATTGTATAATAAAGACAGTAGATCTAGCAGGTCTGTCATAATATAATAGATCCAGTAGATCTAGCTGGTCTGTCATAATATAATAGAGACAGTAGATCTAGCTGATCTGTCATAATATAATAGAGACAGTAGATCTAGCTGGTCTACCATAATATAGTTGTGACAGTAGATCTAGCTGGTCTGTCATAATATAATAGAGACAAAATATCTAGCTTGTCTGTCATAATATAATAGATCCAGTAGATCTAGCAGGTCTGTCATAATATAATAGATCCAGTAGATCTAGCTGGTCTGTCATAATATAATAGAGACAGTAGATCTAGCTGGTCTGTCATAATATAATAGAGCCAGTAGATCTAGGTGGTCTGTCATAATATAATAGGTCCAGTAGATATAGCTGGTCTGTCATAATATAATAGAGACAATACATATAGCTGGTCTGTCATAATATAATAGAGACAATATATCGAGCAGTAATGTGATAATATAATAGAAACAGTAGATCTAGCTGGTCTGTCATAATATAATAGGTCCAGTAGATATAGCTGGTCTGTCATAATATAATAGAGACAATAAATATAGCTGGTCTGTCATAATATAATAAAGACATTCTAGCTGGTCTGTTATAATATAATAGAGACAGTAGATCTAGCTGGTCTGTCATAATATTATATAAAGACAATAGATCTAGCTGGTCTGTCATAATATAATAGAGATGGTAGATCTAGCTGGTCTGTCATAATATAATAGAGACAGTAGATCTAGCTGGTCTGTCATAAAATAATAGAGATGGTAGATCTAGCTGGTCTGTCGTAATTTAATAGAGTGAGTAGATCTAGCTGGTCTGTCATAATATAATAGAGACAGTAGATCTAGCTGGTCTGTCATAATATAATAGAGACAGTAGATCTAGCTGGTCTGTCATAATATAATAGAGACAGTAGATCTAGCTGGTCTGTCATAAAATAATAGAGATGGTAGATCTAGCTGGTCTGTCGTAATTTAATAGAGTGAGTAGATCTAGCTGGTCTGTCATAATATAATAGAGACAGTAGATCTCCCTGGTCTGTCAAAATATAATAGACACAGTAGATCTAGCTGGTCTGTCATAATATAATAGAGACAGTAGATCTGGCTGGTCTGTCATAATATAACAGAGACAGTAGATCTAGCTGGTCTGTCAAAATATAATAGAGACAGTAGATCTAGCTGGTCTGTCATAATTTAATAGAGACAATAGATCTAGCTGGTCTGTCATAATATAATAGAGACAGTAGATCTAGCTGGTCTGTCATGGTATAATAAAGACAGTAGATCTAGCTGGTCTGTCATAGTATAATAAAGACAGATCTAGCTGGTCTGTCATAATATAAAGAGACAATAGATCTAGCTGGTCTGTCATAATGTAATGGAGACAGTAGATCTAGCTGGTCTGTCATAATATAAAGAGACAATAGATCTAGCTGGTCTGTCATAATGTAATAGAGTCAAAAGATCTAGCTGGGCTGTCATAATATAATATAGCCAGTAGATCTAGCAGGTCTGTCATAATATAATAGAGACAGTAGATCTAGCTGGTCTGTCATAAGTATAATAGAGACAGTAGATCTAGCTGGTCTGTCATAATATAATAGAGACAGTAGATCTAGCTGGTCTGTCATAATATAGTAGAGACAATAGATCTAGCTGGTCTGTCATAATATAATAGAGACAGTAGATCTAGCTGGTCTGTCAAAATATAATAGAGACAGTAGATCTAGCTGGTCTGTCATAATATAATAGAGACAGTAGATCTAGCTGGTCTGTCATAATATAATAGAGACAGTAGATCTAGCTGGTCTGTCATAATATAATAGAGACAGTAGATCTAGCTGGTCTGTCATAATATAATAGAGACAGTAGATCTAGCTGGTCTGTCAAAATATAATAGAGACAGTAGATCTAGCTGGTCTGTCATATTATAGAGACAGTAGATCTAGCTGGTCTGTCATATTATAGAGACAGTAGATCTAGCTGGTCTGTCATTGTATAATAAAGACAGTAGATCTAGCAGGTCTGTCATAATATAATAGATCCAGTAGATCTAGCTGGTCTGTCATAATATAATAGAGACAGTAGATCTAGCTGATCTGTCATAATATAATAGAGACAGTAGATCTAGCTGGTCTACCATAATATAGTTGTGACAGTAGATCTAACTGGTCTGTCATAATATAATAGAGACAAAAGATCTAGCTTGTCTGTCATAATATAATAGATCCAGTAGATCTAGCAGGTCTGTCATAATATAATAGATCCAGTAGATCTAGCTGGTCTGTCATAATATAATAGAGACAGTAGATCTAGCTGGTCTGTCATAATATAATAGAGCCAGTAGATCTAGCTGGTCTGTCATAATATAATAGGTCCAGTAGATATAGCTGGTCTGTCATAATATAATAGAGACAATAAATATAGCTGGTCTGTCATAATATAATAGAGACAATATATCGAGCAGTAATGTGATAATATAATAGAAACAGTAGATCTAGCTGGTCTGTTATAATATAATAGGTCCAGTAGATATAGCTGGTCTGTCATAATATAATAGAGACAATAAATATAGCTGGTCTGTCATAATATAATAAAGACAGTTCTAGCTGGTCTGTTATAATATAATAGAGACAGTAGATCTAGCTGGTCTGTCATAATATTATATAAAGACAATAGATCTAGCTGGTCTGTCATAATGTAATAGAGACAGTAGATCTAGCTGGTCTGTCATAATATAATAGAGACAGTAGATCTAGCTGGTCTGTAATAATTTAATTGAGACAATAGATCTAGCTGGTCTGTCATAGTATAATAAAGACAGATCTAGCTGGTCTGTCATAATATAAAGAGACAATAGATCTAGCTGGTCTGTCATATATGTAATGGAGACAGTAGATCTAGCTGGTCTGTCATAATATAAAGAGACAATAGATCTAGCTGTTCTGTCATAATGTAATAGAGTCAGTAGATCTAGCTGGGCTGTCATAATATAATATAGCCAGTAGATCTAGCAGGTCTGTCATAATATAATAGAGACAGTAGATCTAGCTGGTCTGTCATAATATAATAGAGACAGTAGATCTAGCTGGTCTGTCATAATATAATAGAGACAGTAGATCTAGCTGGTCTGTCATAATATAATAGAGACAGTAGATCTAGCTGGTCTGTCATAATATAATAGAGACAGTAGATCTAGCTGGTCTGTCAAAATATAATAGAGACAGTAGATCTAGCTGGTCTGTAATATTATAGAGACAGTAGATCTAGCTGGTCTGTCATATTATAGAGACAGTAGATCTAGCTGGTCTGTCATTGTATAATAAAGACAGTAGATCTAGCTGGTCTGTCATAATATAATAGATCCAGTAGATCTAGCTGGTCTGTCATAATATAATAGAGACAGTAGATCTAGCTGATCTGTCATAATATAATAGAGACAGTAGATCTAGCTGGTCTACCATAATATAGTTGTGACAGTAGATCTAGCTGGTCTGTCATAATATAATAGAGACAAAAGATCTAGCTGGTCTGTCATAATATAATAGATCCAGTAGATCTAGCAGGTCTGTCATAATATAATAGATCCAGTAGATCTAGCTGGTCTGTCATAATATAATAGAGACAGTAGATCTAGCTGGTCTGTCATAATATAATAGAGACAGTAGATCTAGCTGGTCTGTCATAATATAATAGGTCCAGTAGATATAGCTGGTCTGTCATAATATAATAGAGACAATAAATATAGCTGGTCTGTCATAATATAATAAGACAGTTCTAGCTGGTCTGTCATAATATAATAGAGACAGTAGATCTAGCTGGTCTGTCATAATATAATAGAGATGGTAGATCTAGCTGGTCTGTCATAATATAATAGAGACAGTAGATCTAGCTTGTCTGTCATAATATAATGAGACAATAGATCTAGCTGGTCTGTCATAATATAATAGAGACAGTAGTTCTAGCTGGTCTGTCATAATATAATAGAGACAGTAGATCTAGCTGGTCTGTCATAATATAATAGAGATGGTAGATCTAGCTGGTCTGTCATAATATAATAGAGATGGTAGATCTAGCTGGTCTGTCATAATATAATAGAGACAGTAGATCTAGCTGGTCTGTCATAATATAATAGAGACAGTAGATCTAGCTGGTCTGTCATAATATAATAGAGACAGTAGATCTAGCTGGTCTGTCATAATATAATAGAGACAGTAGATCTAGCTGGTCTGTCATAATATAATAGAGACAGTAGATCTAGCTGGTCTGTCATAATATAATAGAGATGGTAGATCTAGCTGGTCTGTCATAATATAATAGAGACAGTAGATCTAGCTGGTCTGTCATAATATAATAGAGACAGTAGATCTAGCTGGTCTGTCATAATATAATAGAGACAGTAGATCTAGCTGGTCTGTCATAATATAATAGAGACAGTAGATCTAGCTGGTCTGTCATAATATAATAGAGACAGTAGATCTAGCTGGTCTGTCATAATATAATAGAGACAGTAGATCTAGCTGGTCTGTCATAATTTAATAGAGACAATAGATCTAGCTGGTCTGTCATAATATAATAGAGACAGTAGATCTAGCTGGTCTGTCATGGTATAATAAAGACAGTAGATCTAGCTGGTCTGTCATAGTATAATAAAGACAGATCTAGCTGGTCTGTCATAATATAAATAGACAATAGATCTAGCTGGTCTGTCATAATGTATGGAGACAGTAGATCTAGCTGGTCTGTCATAATATAAAGAGACAATAGATCTAGCTGGTCTGTCATAATGTAATAGAGTCAAAAGATCTAGCTGGGCTGTCATAATATAATATAGCCAGTAGATCTAGCAGGTCTGTCATAATATAATAGAGACAGTAGATCTCGCTGGTCTGTCATAATATAATAGAGACAGTAGATCTAGCTGGTCTGTCATAATATAATAGAGACAGTAGATCTAGCTGGTCTGTCATAATATAATAGAGACAGTAGATCTAGCTGGTCTGTCATAATATAATAGAGACAGTAGATCTAGCTGGTCTGTCAAAATATAATAGAGACAGTAGATCTAGCTGGTCTGTCATAATATAATAGAGACAGTAGATCTAGCTGGTCTGTCATAATATAATAGAGACAGTAGATCTAGCTGGTCTGTCATAATATAATAGAGACAGTAGATCGAGCTGGTCTGTCATAATATAATAGAGACAGTAGATCGAGCTGGTCTGTCAAAATATAATAGAGACAGTAGATCTAGCCGGTCTGTCATATTATAGAGACAGTAGATCTAGCTGGTCTGTCATATTATAGAGACAGTAGATCTAGCTGGTCTGTCATTGTATAATAAAGACAGTAGATCTAGCAGGTCTGTCATAATATAATAGATCCAGTAGATCTAGCTGGTCTGTCATAATATAATAGAGACAGTAGATCTAGCTGATCTGTCATAATATAATAGAGACAGTAGATCTAGCTGGTCTACCATAATATAGTTGTGACAGTAGATCTAGCTGGTCTGTCATAATATAATAGAGACAAAAGATCTAGCTTGTCTGTCATAATATAATAGATCCAGTAGATCTAGCAGGTCTGTCATAATATAATAGATCCAGTAGATCTAGCTGGTCTGTCATAATATAATAGAGACAGTAGATCTAGCTGGTCTGTCATAATATAATAGAGCCAGTAGATATAGCTGGTCTGTCATAATATAATAGAGACAATAAATATAGCTGGTCTGTCATAATATAATAGAGACAATATATCGAGCAGTAATGTGATAATATAATAGAAACAGTAGATCTAGCTGGTCTGTCATAATATAATAGGTCCAGTAGATATAGCTGGTCTGTCATAATATAATAGAGACAATAAATATAGCTGGTCTGTCATAATATAATAAAGACAGTTCTAGCTGGTCTGTTATAATATAATAGAGACAGTAGATCTAGCTGGTCTGTCATAATATTATATAAAGACAATAGATCTAGCTGGTCTGTCATAATGTAATAGAGATGGTAGATCTAGCTGGTCTATCATAATATAATAGAGACAGTAGATCTAGCTGGTCTGTCATAATATAATAGAGATGGTAGATCTAGCTGGTCTGTCGTATTATAACAGAGACAGTAGATCTAGCTGGTCTGACATAATATAATAGAGACAGTAGATTCTAGCTGGTCTGTCATATAATAGAGACAGTAGATCTAGCTGGTCTGTCATAATATAATAGAGACAGTAGATCTAGCTGGTCTGTCATAATATAATAGAGATGGTAGATCTAGCTGGTCTGTCGTAATATAATAGAGACAGTAGATCTAGCTGGTCTGTCATAATATAATAGAGACAGTAGATCTAGCTGGTCTGTCATAATATAATAGAGACAGTAGATCTAGCTGGTCTGTCATAATATAATACAGACAGTAGATCTAGCTGGTCTGTCATAATATAATAGAGACAGTAGATCTAGCTGGTCTGTCATAATATACAGAGATGGTAGATCTAGCTGGTCTGTCATAATTTAATAGAGACAATAGATCTAGCTGGTCTGTCATAATATAATAGAGACAGTAGATCTAGCTGGTCTGTCATGGTATACAAAGACAGTAGATCTAGCTGGTCTGTCATAGTATAATAAAGACAGATCTAGCTGGTCTGTCATAATATAAAGAGACAATAGATCTAGCTGGTTTGTCATAATGTAATGGAGACAGTAGATCTAGCTGGTCTGTCATAATATAAAGAGACAATAGATCTAGCTGGTCTGTCATAATGTAATAGAGTCAAGATCTAGCTGGGCTGTCATAATATAATATAGCC